>NC_061116.1:42470013-42550289 GCF_002878395.1 Capsicum annuum
CTAAGAAGCTAGAAATCATGCAATATAGCTAAATTGTGACTAAGTGAAGGTTTCATGATATGTCCTTACGTTCCAATGACTTCTATATTGATAATGTGCCTGGTAAATATTGTTGGAATGCTCATGAACTATTCTTATGAGATTATGCTATGTTTACTTGCAAACCCTACTTATGAACAAGAGGTATGATAACTATGCAATCCACATGAACTTCCATGCTATTGGTATGTGTTTCCAATATGATTATACAATGAACATGATATTAAGATTGTGCAAGTACTTCTATGTGATATAAAATCCTTTCCATGCAATACATTGTTGATAACCATTCTTAGTATGAGATCCCTACTTATGATATTATAAATTATGGACTCTACTCTTATGATCAAGTCAGTCATGTGTGTCAGTTTCCATCCATTGAGTCCTGGGGATACTTGTACCCAAAAACTATAGCTGTGTGCCTACATCCATGTCATGTTTCACGATATCCAAACTCAAGCTATGATTCCATAGACTTCAGTTAGTCATGTGACTCAGAAAAACCTCAACATCTTAGTCAGTTGTCAGATATCAGTAACATTCCACCAGTCAAGAAAATGCAGTAAGATTAAGTCATATACAATCAGTTATTTATGTCCAGTCACTCCAGATAGGAGTAGAGGTTAGCACCGAGTGAACCCAAGGATGGGAACTCACCCGCCAGTTCAAGGTGTGATTCTTAGTAGTCATCCTTGTGTTCCAGAACTACGTAGACAGCATAGGTTGAGACATCTTAACCCGTTAGATTAAGGTTGATGAGGTGGCTTAACCCATCAGTTTAGGGTTCCCACCATTCTCATGGATTACCCGCCAGATAAGGGTCACTAACAGGATGTTCTTACCTATGGCACGGTATTGACACCTCTCCATTCGGGGCAGATATTGGACTACAGCTTAGCCATAACGACATACATGGGGCATGTCAGTTAAACACTACTTCCCACAGTATCAGTATCAGTCTTAGTAAAAGAACTCAGAGCATTCTTCAGATTTCAGTATATACAGGACTGTCAGATACAGTAGTCCATGTTATCAGTTTTAGTATTAGTCATGACAGTTATCAGTAAACAATGTATTAGCTTACTGGCCATGCTATCACGTATTCATGATCCCAGTTTCTATGTATGTGTGTTTGCACTTCTACGTTCATAGTATTTAGTCAGTGTTGTTCATGCATGATACCCTTTATGTTCAGCCTACCTTCCTCGTATACTCAGTACTCCAGATGTACTGACGTATTTGCGCTATGGTGCTTTATTTTCATGTTACACCATAGGTTCCGACGAGATCCAGTCCAGCAGTAGCAGTAGCATTGCAGTCCTAGAGGAACAGTGAGTCCTCATTGATTAGAGGACAATATGATTTGATTCATTTAATTATTTCTTCAATTTAGTTTTACGGAGTTAGCTGGAGACATTTTCCTTCAACTCATTTTGAGATAGTTTAGAGGCTTTCAGATTTATGTTCAAGTTTACGTTCAGATTGAGTTGTTTTGGGCATTTTCACTAACATGGTTTTATTCAGCTAAACCTTATGGACATACAATTCTATGTGTTCCGCATTATTATATCATGATTTGTAGTATACAGGTACAGATATGAGTCATGGGTTAGCTTGTAGTCCCTTGGGGTCATGAGCACCGTGTAGCATTCCGATTTAGCAAATTGGGGTGTTACACATATACTCAAGGTTCTTGATATCTTGAAGGAAAACTTGAATTTAGATTCTTGGAATTTGAACTTTAGGAAGAAACCCTACTTTCTTTTATCTTTAGGGTGCATACGAGAATAAGCATTGAAAACTAACAAACTCCTGAATACATACATTTATAGGGTTATTTAAGTTATGGGGGTTGGGTTTGAGGTGAGTTAAAAACAAAATACACCCTTGAAAACATAAAAAAATTGCAGAAATTATTAGTGATGGCTTAGTTGATAGCTAATCAGCTAGTTGATGGCTTATCAACTTAGTTATCAACTTCTAGCTTGTCTTGGACACTTTCTCGTTAAGCTTGTTGACTTATTTGATAGCTTGTGAACTAGTTGATGGCTTGTCAAATTAGTTACCACCTTCTCTAAATTATTTATGGTATTTTCTGGTTAAGGATGATGACTAGGTTGAAAGCTCGTCACGTAGATGATAGCTTATTACTCAACTTTTCACCTTGTTGACAGACATACACTCCAAAGTAAAATAAGTATAACATTCTGCTTCAATATCAGATTAAGGTGTATTGCATGCATTCTAAAAAATCCTCAAGGATCTTTAATTTGATATATTTTCAGCCACCTAACTCATCATATTATATGAGTTACACTAATTTAAAGTTGACCCTTGTAGGATGAGATACTAAAACTCAATCGATACAAATGTTCTCAACTCAATTTTTCTCCAAGTGATTCTTACGACCTTAATTTACATCAAAAACACTTTACAAACAAGGTTAATGGTCATGAAACTTAGTTATAGCTTGACATATTCTATTTGGGGACTTCAAAGATATGAAAAACAGTTGGAAACTTATCGAGGAACTCATGGGGTATTACAATATCTCCCCTTTTGGATAATTTTTCCTCGAATAATGATTGAGATTCATTTGAAAAGAATGTTTTTTTTTCTTAAAACTGAATTTCCAAATTTTATCATGCTTCCATTATGTCTTGATTGGTTACTGACCTAATAGATACATATGGGACATGAACACATACTTATGAATTGTATGGAATAATGTAGATGTGACATATCTGCTTATGAAGGATATAGCTAAACTGAAATGATAAAACTTCAATCATAAGAAGGTGTTTCATGCTAAGAGTTCATAACGCACTAGAAATATTCATGACTCGATTAACATAGAAAACAGCAAAATAATAACTGATGCGATAAAATATCTAAGGGTTGTTTAGTACGAAATATCATTTTCTTTAAAATCTCCTTATCATAACTTCTAATAAAAATTAAGGGAAAAAATTCGGGGTAAGATCAGGGTATGAAATTTCAATAAGGAATCACAGTATGGGTACAACTTATGGAATATAGAGATATAGAACAGAAGCTAGAATAGGATAGGTATGTCTTAGGAAATGCAACCGTTAACTTTCAAGCTTAGCCACACTTCTCAATTACTTTTCTCAGCTACACTCTTCTTCTTAAGTACTACACTTCATTAGATGCAACTTATAACCTTCACATAGGTACATATGACTATCCCAACCACAGTCTGAGTTGAACTACATACTCTCACCATGGTCAAGCCTAATTCAAAATCTAAAAGTACTACAAATAACTCCCTAATACTAGTCTAAACCACAAGATTCAATAGTTAATTTTATTCAGAGCTCTCACCCTAAGCAAAACATGCCTTATCACTCCGACGACTAACTCTGAACTATTACTATAAACTCACTAGCGCTTATTGCATTCATCCACTTACATAACAACAAGACATTCAAGCCTATAGCTAAAATCACATATGATCTTCTAGGCACCCAATCCACTTACGAAATTTTTCCATATTCTCTAATTGTTTTACAAATAACAACTTTCATTCATTATCCCTAAGAAGACATACCACAAATTCTCTACTAACTATGAAATTTACCAAAGATTTCCCTTTATCTCCCTTCACCCTTTCACCTTAGATTGAACAAGAATACAACAATCTTTCTTAACGAGGGTTATCAACACTTTCTTATCTAAACCATGGTTCATCCATTTTCATTACAACTATCTTAACATAAGAAGATAGCCACTAAAGGGATAGAACATGAGGACCTGAAGCATGAAAAAATGCTATACATAACTTTGACACTAACTTGGGGCTTTAAAAATAGAGTATCAAAGACATGGATTCATTAAAGATATGTAAACTAAGGACATACATAACATAATATGAATTTCACTGGTCATTAAGGGTGTATCATGAGTTTTGAGAACTAATCATACTCTAAAACATGAGCTAATACTTATCATAAGCTACTCAACATAAGGCTAGAGTTCATAGATTTATGAGGGATGGCTCTGAATCAAAGAGTGAAGTAGTAGTTCTCTTACTCATAGCTGAGAATGAACTTGAATATACATGAGGTGTATAATCATTGACCATTGGTGCAGACATGTTATGCAAGACAAAAATAGGGTGTGATAATGAATGAAATCCAAGGTCTACTCTAGAGTAAGAAAGGATCGCTATCTCATCACAACTATTATGGACATACACCACAATCTTTTTTATGAAACTTCATTTGGCCTGTTCTATTTTCTTAAGACTGAGACATAATTTCTTTTCTCTAATGGTCTACACATCAATGCCGACTCACCCAAATAAACTATATCCAAAGAATACTTAATTCATTCTTGGACACTCACTTTATATATATACCACCCTTAACTTCTCTATCTTCAATAATCAGTGTCATATTCTTGCGCTCCTTTCCACCAACATACCTGTCAATCAAAGCACATATCTACCCTTTCATCATAGCTTACTAATATCACACATGTAAGCTTATAATTTCCCTAAACCATAAGAATAAAAATTATATTAAACGACTTAACATCCACAACCTATAACACCAACATAGCTATCATGAACGCCACATACTTAATCACTAGCCTCATCCATACTAGCCAACTCAAGGGTACTATCTAATCACACATGACACTTCAAAAACTTATAAAATAATACAATCCCATGTCTACATAGGTACACCTCTACAGCATACCTAAAACATCATACTTAATTCTGAATAAATGAACTTAAACTCTAGTATATATCATCTCAAACCTACTAGCTCACCTCCCATGTAACTAGCCACACTATCCATAGAAATCACTATTTCCATGTTGATGGTCATCCATTGTTCAAACATAGATTCTAGTACTAGTCATGATTAACCTCAAGCTCATATACAACTTTTTCTTGGACATATATTAAGAAACCACTAGTCTATTAGAACCTCATAATAGTAATATTTGATCATAATCTTATGATCCATCTTACTATAATACATCAGCATATCCTCTTTCCACCTATTAATACTATTTACCCATCCATATAAAAAATTTATACTCAAAGCTCTACAAGCACCAACCAAACTCCTTTCAACAATCATAAAGAGAACCCATATTAATAATTTTAAGAACTCATTTTTTTCATTAATAGCCTATACTTTTCTAGCATAATAAAGTACCATCAACAACTATTTTCCTATTTCAAGCATACCACAATTCTCCTTAACTGATAACTCATTCCTTGCCTTTCACTATGAAACCTACGCAACCTTCACTTCTACTTAGTTAACAAAGAAAGACATATTACCTCAATCCTATTAAATAACAGATATAGATTACTTAATACACTCTTAACCAATTGTTATTCCTAACTTTTCTTGTCACAACAATCTTAAATCTATACTTCCAACTCTGAGGTTGTTCTGCTATTTTTGAATAATAACAATCTAAATTGTAATATCCCTTAATAAAAATGATATTTAATACTCTAGGCACATGCTCTCTATTCTCATGAGTGCTATATGTAATAAAGAGATAAAGAGAAATCTGATGACACAACATATTCTATCATAACAACATAAATCATAACAATAAGGACATAAGCTTTCTACTTAAAGGACTTAAAACACACCAACAGGATCCTCTAAAGCTCTTTGTGCAATTTCAGAAGTTACTGGTACTGAATTTTAGAGGATCATCATGGGAGGAGTTGGAATTTACTACTAAGGTTATCTCAAGAAAGACTCATAGACAGATAATTATAAAGTAAAACATAAATCTATTGATGTTTATAAGCGAATAACTTTACAACATGATCTTGAGTATGAAGAATTAGGAAACGTTTCTTAAATACCTAATAACCTCTTGAAAAAAAGTATGGACATCAAAGTATCATTCTACAAAACTCTACTAGACATGACTTTGTACATCCCCTACGACACTTGAACTCTGTGCTATAATACAAAGTTTGTAATCCCCCGAGACTACCTCCTGGACGTCACACGGTGCTTAGAACCACAAATAATTCCAAGCTAACCCATGTCCTGGAATGATAATTGAGCAAGTAATCTAATATATATATATATATAATCAAAATTTTTTGTGAAGAAGCATAATCATGAGATAAACCTTTTTAATATAATCATGTGAAAGTCTACAACACGGTAAATCTAAAAAAGAAACTTGAATTGCATACAATACTTTGACTTTCCCTCTACGAAGCCTCTACTATAATAACTATCGATAGTCAAGGCATGAGCCCCAACTATCCCTAATCAATAAACAAAAATGATGACAATAAAATACAAGAAATGGTATTGACTTGAGACCTCAAAAGAAGAGAACCTATCACTTATTGGTTGAATACTACAAATTATCTAATCCAAATGTGTGGACTACCTTTTGTACCTACATCAAAATGGAATGTAGCCACAAACACATATATATGGTCGGTACTTCTGGAATGTACTGAGTAAGTGGGGGTGAACACATAAGTAAAACTGAATCCATGCAAAATTATAAAATATGCAAGCTAAGTGTAAATAAACCCACTAAAAGAATAAAATAAACTGAAGCCTAAAATATTATAAAACATGTACACTAAACATAATCTGATAAGCTAGGTGTGTGACAACACATAGTTTTTTAAAATTATCTTTCTGTAGGATATTCTTATAACCGACATAAACCATGTGAACTATCATGGAGTAAAACGTCTAACCTATGTTCAGGAGATTTTTTTTATCCTTGCCATCAGAGTAGAACCTGAATTAGAGTGATCACTAAATTGAACCCATAGTTGGAAAAGAGGGGAGACTGTCTGCCGAGGCCCCATAAACCTATGGTGGCACGTTATTTTTAGAGAATATGATTAATTGAACCCATATTACCCTCACGGTGCTAAATAATACTCCCAAATATATATATAGTATGCTCATATTGATGAAATTCAGCTTAAGATAATCATTTGGGTTGGTTACTTTAAAACCCAATCATGCTTCTATTAATAAATCATACTCAATAATATTTTTGTAAATTTCATATCTTGTCTGAAATCATAAGATCAATTTGAAATCTGAACAATACTATATGAATCTGAAATATTCAATCTAAACTTCTTGTAATTTGAGAGAATCATGATAAATTCAAGTGCTTTTATTTGTAAATTGACTGAAGTATGATCTAAATATGTATATTCACCATCTCATGGAAATTTATATCAAAACAATAAAATTCATCTAAAAGTAACAATCATGTAAGTGAAAACATAAGTAAAGGTAAATTCTTGTGCTAACTAAACTTTAAATCACAAAATAATAATCTCAAAAGTATGGAAATTTGGTATGAATACTAATTGAAGTCTCATAGATTCAATTTCAAAAACCAAAGATTTGTGGCACAAAGATTAAAGGTTATCCTTGATCAAACTCCGCATACCTGAGTTTCTTGATTTCTTAAATGAAAACTTGAATTTGGATTGTTGGAAGTTGAACTTTGGAAAGAATAATCATTTAAAACTAAAAAGACATATGAATAATTAGTTTTATAGGGTTATTTATGCCATTAGGGGTAGGGTTCGTGGTAAGAAAAAAATAAAAATACCCCTAAGGATACTTAAAAAAATTAATGAAATTTTAAGTAGATGACTTAGTTCATAGATTATGAACTAGTTCATGGCTTATCAACTTAGTCATCAACCTCCAGATGGGCTTGGATTCTTTCTTATTAAGCTTGATGACTTAGTTGATAGCTTGTCAACTAATTGATGTATTATCGACTTAGTCATCACCTTCACAAAATAATTTATGAATTTTAGGGTTATGGCTTACGACTAGGTTGATAGTTCATCACTCAGTCGACATCTTGTCACTCAAGTCATTATCTTATTGACAAATAGACACTTCAAACTAAAATGAGCATAACTTTCTACTCCAATATCGGATTAAGGTGAAATTGGATGACATGAAAAAAAGACTCAAACGTATTAAATTTCACATTTAGTAGGACACCTACTCCTTATATTATTTGAGTTACACTCATTTAAAGTTGACCCTTCTATGATCGTATACTAAAAATCAATCGATATTAATGTTCTCAACTAGAGTTTACTCTTAGTGATTCCTATGATCATGACTCACATAAAGAACACTTTACACAAAAGTTTACTGGTCATGACACTAAATTATTGCTTGATTTAATCGGACTAAGGTCTTTAATCATATGATAGATAGTTGGAAACTTATCTATGAACTTGTGGGGTATTACAGAAACCATTTAATAAATTTTGGGTTCTTATCTTCTAGAAGGTTTTCTAATGGTTGGTACATATGGATAGAGACGGGATTTTAATTGAGATTCTTAAGATGATAGTTTTCAATGAGTTCAGTGGACTAGGGAAGTTTAGGAGGGTCTCTTAACATCTTATAATTTTTGACAGATTTGTCTAGAAAAATTTTGATAAGTTCTTTATTAGATATGTACCTCGGGATCATGGTGCACTGTGTAGTTTTATTGGTCACGTATACATTCAGGAACAAAGCATTTTCACCACCTAGAAGAGATAAATCCATTACATGGTTCTAATTTACCAAGCTATTTAGTAGTACAGAATTTTATGTATGGTATTTATAGTTTGTGGAGCCCCAAGTATTTGGAATATATAACTAATAGTTTTCTTTTTAGTTGTAATTTTTTCATGTCCTTTTTGGGTTTTGGTCATTTTTTATTCCTTCTTTATCGATGACTACTTTAGATACTTCTGGTTCATGAACATAGGTGGATAGTTGTCATGCCTCAAATCCTATAAGGGCAGATTGGCACCTATAACCGAGGAGGCTTGGGAGAACCAGCTCATAACCTTATACTTCCCATGCATACCTCTATGACAACCTAAAATTCGGACAGCATAATGTCACATATAAAAGAAAATAATCACCTGTATAAGCTCGAGCACACGTATATATATATACAATACTTGGCCATTGGAGCCATCACGTTTATTAACAAAACACTACCTTGACTGTACATTAGGTCTACAAAGCCTCTAGAGAATACACAGAGTTTAACTAAGTTTGGGACACACCCCGCCATATAACTAACTTCTATACAATACTAAAAGTGACTGGATATGACACGGAAAGCCCTACAGCAAACTGGAGCTCACCAAAAGCAGCTGGATATCCTGGCTCCTACTTGTGCGGTGTATGAGCTGAGGTACCTGTGCCTGCAACATAAAATGTACGTCCCCTGTGGGGGACGTCAGTATGAAATATGTACTGAGTATGTAAAGCTGTAGATAATCACATATGATATAAGAGCTCAATGGAAATCAGAAACAAGTGAATAAATCGTAATAGGAGTGGACCACACTTACTAGAACTTTTGACAACCTGTATATTGTATTTATTCAATCACTTTACCTTTATTCTTCTCATATTTGTAATCATTACTGTATTGTACTGTGACCATTAGGCTGCCTCCAGTACATATCAACTGGGATCGACCCATGATAGGCTTATGCCCCTAGGATACCACCCATAAAAACATAAATAGGGATCGACCCATGATAGGCTCATGCCCCTGGGATACTACCTAATAAGAGAGAACTTCCATCCCTTAGTTCAATTATTCTTCGAGATTGTTATTTTGGTCGCCACCATAGTTTTGATACTTTGAAACAATGATACATCAATAAGAGATATATAAATAAACCATCAATGTAATAACAATGAATTAAGAACTCATTAGCACATCAATGACGTGTTTTGGAGTCATCAATACCATAACAATAAAGTAGGAACTTAGTGGTATATCAATGAAACATTTTAGAGTCATTAATAGCACATGGATCTTTTTTGAGTAACCGGATACCTTCTGACATTCATTAGTGCAATAAACATGTAATATTTGGAAAACAAGTAAGTATTGGAATGTCTTGACATCTTGTACGGTGGAAACAAGTCCATTGGTAACGTAGGACATCATACAAAACCATTATGGATCGCATGTTACTGAATAACTTTGGAAACTTTCTGAATAGAGCAATTGTTCACTTTCATGCCAAAGATATGGTATAGAGTATGCTTTACATACTTGACCGTCAACCTTCAATACTAGTCCCAAATGGACATCCCATCTTTTCAGATTACTTATCTACAATGAACATATATAGCAATCTAGTATTAGAGACCAAACGTCATAATTCAATTATTTGAATTCACCAAACTAGTGGTTAGGTAGTAAGCCTTAATTACACCATAAAGGGTGTCACTTTAACCCTCTTATACTCCAATTACATTCACATGCCATGCATATTCATACAACATCCTCCAATATCAAGTTTGGATTCATTTATCCTTCCAACCAATCCATTAAACCAAATTGAGCCATAGACATAAATAATCATCAATTCAATAGTATATCACCATATCCACCTTCCATAACTCAATTACCATATCCACCTTCCATAAATCAATTACCATATCCACCTTCCATAATTCAATACAACTAGACCATGCAAAATAGTCCATAACCCTATTTTCATCACCCTTCAATAACAACCAATACATATAATCCTCTATCACACATATACATATGGAAAAAAACAAAGGCAAACAATATTCATAACTTATAATTCACCTCTTGATTATGCAATCCTATTTTCACAAATAATAGGTGCCGTTCGAAGCTCTCGAGATGATAAACGCAGTTATCAGATTACTTTGGAATTTCTACAGTTGAATCAAAAGTAATTTCAAGGTCAAATTTGGTGAGGGTTTGTTCTTTCTCAATGATTGATGATGAAAATGTATTTTGAACTCATATACATGTATATATACACATATTCCCATCCATAATATAATAGGAAATGACCAAAATGCCTTTAAAATTTAAATAATGTCAAATCTGTCCTTTAGTGGACTATTTTATTAAAATAAAGTAGATCGAGCATAACTCTTTGCTCCAATATCGGATATGGGTAAAATTGATATAGTTGGAAGGATAATTCAAAGGACTTTTATTTCATATAAAGTAGGCCACCCAGTTTGTCCTGTACAAGGAGTTATGGTCGTTTGAAGTTGACCCTAAAAATCTGTTTTGATAGGCTGAAGTTAAACGAGTATAACTCCTTACTCAGACGTTGGACTTGGACGAAACCAATTGTATTGGAAAGAATACTCAAATATATTTCTTTTTATAGGTCTCAGCTCTCCCAGTTCATTATATTCAAGGAGTTATGATCGTCTCAGTAGTTTGTGTGCAGGAAATTTTCCTGCACATTTACTATTCCCAAATATCCCGACCACCATTTTATAGTGTCGAATGTGCATGATTATATCCAAAACCTATACGTTTTTAGAAATCTTTATATCATTTGAAAGATTATTCAATAACCTTCGCATGGAACCATCGACGGGCAAATTCCGGTATAAATAAAATAAAAAAATTAATTCCATATAAATAAGACCAATACACGTACTTGAATACACCAATACACATACTTGAATATGAGGTGTTACAATAGTATTCTTAATTGGATTTGATCAAGGATTCTAGAGTTTATTCCATATATTCTTAAGAATCACCTGAGGAGTACTCATTGTTTTGCCTATATTAGTCGGTAGGAAAGTTATCAGCAGTTTCTAAATATTCATCCATAGGGTCACTTTTTGATGAGCATTCTTTTTCCCCCTTCTATAGAATATCGTCACAGTTAAAACCATAGAAATTATAACTGGATTTCAAATACTTCTCTTTAAGATGATAATTTTGTAGATTTCATGAAATAAAATCTGATATAGAGTCATCTTCTATGACACAAAGTTCAGGATAAATTGATTAGGAAAGATTGAGTCATCATCTGTAAAGCTATTTAGAACTAACCACTATTTATTGAGAAGACCTTGTTTCACATACTCCGGGTATTCGTCTGGTGGTTCTTCATCTTAAATTTCCATGTTATCATTAGGAATTATATGACCTAGATCTAAGAAGATTAGGTCATGATAATGTTAAAGTTTTGATAAATGATTTTTTGATTCATTCGTAGGAAGTTAGTATAGGGTAAAATAGTCAAAATTTGTATTCAGTACTTAAAAAGTAAGAGAAGCACCTGTAGAGAGATTAAAGGATGCTATGCTTATTTCAAGGGTTTTTTTGCGTTAAAATATTTTGTCCAAATTTATCAAGTTCATTTTGCTAAAAGAAAAAGATTTTTTCCTCTAAATAGGCTAAAGAAAATCTCCTCAGAAGATACTATAAAGAAGCATGGAATTCCAGAAAAGAATAAACATCTGTTGCATTAAATGTTGTGCTTAATTCATGGAATAAATGCATTTCTTTCTTATGAATATAATGCCATAGATTGATTTTTCTTTGTAGTCCTTGATTATTTTTGTAAATTGAATATTGCTTATTAAATTTCATTAAAATAAAATCCTTTAGGTTGGCTTGTAACATCCAATATCTAGTAGTAGTTTAATCATTAATATATAAGAATTAGAAGTCCAAGAAAGAGATATACACTTTTCTCAACCTTCTTTAGTTTATTTGCTCTACTTTAATCCAGCTTTGTATTAACGTCAATGTTTATTGTGTACATAAAAAAAGAGAATAGAAACAAATAGTGTATGAGGAATTTTATCAAAGTGTGAAAGAAATAAGAGAGCGTCGGTCAAAGCCAAAAAGCTTGACTTTACCTAGTACTTTGATTTTTTCGACAAAAGAACTAGTAGAATCGCTTACAACTCAAGGAGCATAGAGTAAGACCTAATAGATGTCCAAAAAAATTTAAAATATTTAGTCTCATTTACCTTTATTACAATAATAGATAGTTGAATTTTTGTTTAAGGAAGTTCAAACACCCGAGAATGTAGCCTTGAAAAATCCTTGGTTGATTGGTAAAGATCATGATGTGTGTTGTGTGGAGATGTATCCTTGTTGTGTGTTGATTTTATATTTTTTAAGGGATTATTTGGTGCATATTATGTTTTTAAATTGTATCTATACTCACCTTTAAATGCGAGAGAGAATATTGGAACACTTAGACCATGGAACCATTGCGAAAACATCAACTTTAGTTATCATTGGAGTGGATATAGTTTGGGGTACTTGAGTCGTACCATATGTCCCGACTAGTACCCACCATGCTCTCCTATATTGTATCCTAGAAAGTATGTTAGGTTATTATACTTTACTCTGTAGTAAAAGGTCATTCCTTGGTAGTAACCAAGATCACAAGTCATAAGCTGCCCAATCGTACCCTAACCAGTTTGTTTGACCTTGGGAAAGCCTTGTGTATAATTTAGGGTACCACTTATACCCTAGGTTATGATTGCCAAGTGAACCGTGAAGGGGAGTCATACCCCTACACGTGTATGATTTCAAACTTTTAGACAAGGACCTTTTTGTCATTTACCTTGCTCAAAAACCTTATTCCTTGACCTATATAATTCATAGTATACTCCTAATTTTCATTTTATAAGACTCAAACACCCTAAACACTCTAAAGGCTCTAAAAGAAAGATTTGAGGCTAGGGTTTGAAGGTGTTCTTCTTGTAACAAGAGGAAAAGTCAAGATTGTCGATTTTTTCATTTTTTTAAGGAATACATCTCTTCCCTTTTTTTAATAACTATAAACCCATGTATTTCACACTTGAATTATTAAGTGTACGTTATGGTTTTTGAATCAATTGAAAAATGGTAGAGTACACTTTAGTGATGATGATTCTTGTTTATAATTATGTTCATACATCTTAAAGATGGTAGAGTACATATGTTGGTGATTTTTGTATGTTCTTTATCATTAGGGTCATGATTAACCCTAGTATTAATGATTTCTACCATGATAATGACCTTTTTTAAAGGTATGCACCTAATGTGTTTGTGAAAATGTCTAATTCAAATGACTAATTGCATGTTGACTATGTTTTGAGTTAGTGAAATGACCCAAATTACAATGAATAATTGTTGAATAATATTGTAAAGGTATTTGAGGCATGTGTTATGCAAATAGTAACCTTATTGGCTGATGGCTTATGAAAGGGTAAAGCCTTAAACATGAAAATACACTTGAATTATGTATGGAATGAAGTGTGGTGATAATATGATATATTGTTGTTGATGACAAGTAAATAGTTGTATGGGTCTTAAGGTCCATAAATTTATTTGTATAATGAATTGATTAAACGCATTGGCCTATTATGATGGTTGAGCAATTGAAGCTCCCAAGGATGTGAATAGGGTGAATGTGAATGCCTAAACTAATGGGTCAAGAATTCCAAAGTCGACGAATGGTGCCAATGAATAAGGGGCGATTTGAGTTCCTCATCTAATAAAATGACTTGTGATCCGAGTTCCTAGTCAAATAAAACCATAGGTGATTTGAGTTCCTTGTCTATAAACGTGAATGGCAAATTAAGTGCCAAATAAGGTGTAATGACTAGTGATTCAAGTTTCTAGTCCAACCCCAGTGTTTTTTATTTCTACTATGAAAATGACCTTAGCAGAAGTATGAACACAAGGTGTGTGTGAAAATGTCTAATTGAAATGACTAATGGTATTATTGACAATGTGTTGAGCTAGGGCAATGTACTAAATGAGTATAAATGATTGTTGAATAATATTAATAATATATAGTGGGTCATGAATTGTGAAATCCACAATCTTGTTGGTTGATGGCTAATGAAAGAGTAAAGCCCTAGGCATGAAGTTGAACTTGAATTGTGTATGGAACCAAGTGTGGCAAAAATGTGATAGAATATTGTTGTTGATATGTGAATGGCTTGAGTGGGTCTTGAGGAGCACAAATTGAATTTTATGATGATCTAAATGAAGGCATTGGCCTATTGAGGTGATAGAGTAATGAAGGCTACCATGGGGACCATCAGGTCATATTAAATATTGAATTGGCGTAGAGAGCCAAAGCCCTAAATATGATATTAACTGTATGAACATAAGTGCGTGAAGAAATGGGTCAAGAATTAAAATGTTGATTGATAATGGCAAGTGATTCAAGTTCCACATTTAATAAGATAACTAGTGATTCAAGTTCCTACTACAAAGAACAACGGCTGATTTCAGTTCCTTGTCTAATGACAAAACTAGTGATTTGAGTTCCTAGATCGATGATATGGACAATGATTCAAGTTTCGAGTTCTAAGAGAGCTATTTATGTAATACCCCGTGAAGTCCTATTCTATTCTGAGCTTTAGAGCATATCCAGTAAAGAGGAAATTTCTCAAGTCTGAAATAGTTTGAATCGTTTGGAATTTCCCTAATTTCCATTTTTTCCATGTAGAGTATTGAATAAGTTTTCTATTGATATCAAATTCACCCAAATTAAACACTCACGTGAAGAGTTGGAGCCATTTTAGTGAAACAGTGTGCCATCTAGCACTCTGGTGCGTCACGCAGCCAGCCAAAATGGTAATTTTCAAATTCCAGTACACCAATACGATTCCTCTGTGTCATCATGAAATTTTAGTTTGCAACAAGATGGCAAAATGATCTTCATCGCGTCGCGCCACTGTGCAATTTCCCAATTATCAAAATCCAGTGATGGTCAGCGATTATAGCGCATCCCGATAGGACCAAAAAAAATTGAGATCTAGTGTAGAATTTCCTCAAGGGTATTTTGGTCTTTTCAACTTATTCCCAACCTCGATAAATACCCACTTAGGGGCTTTGAGCCTCATTTTCTCTTCCTTCCACCCAAGAAAACTAGGGTTTCAAAAAATCAAATCCAACTCTCTTCTTCAACCAAAAATCAAGGGAGAATAAATAGCATTCAAGAAATCTTCCAAAGGATTTCAAAAAAACAGTTTCTCCAAAGTATGTAGATGTTAATTCTTAGGTTTGTTTCATCCAAGAAGCTCAAGTACACTTTTCTAAATCTCAAAGATTTATGTTTATGAATTTTTAATGGTTCTTATGAGTTGAAATTGATGTTCTTGATATGAATGAGTTGTGATTTATGTTTTTGTACCAGATTATCAAGCCTTGGCCTTATTAGGTGGTATGTGTGTGGTAAATGGATTATGTACTTGTTGATAATGTTGAATGATTTCCAAGATGGAATGTTTATGTGGTTTGTATGAATCTATGATATTATGTGAATTTAAAACTTGTAAATTTTGTTGATCATGGTTAGTATGTTGATGATTACACCTATGCCTAAGTCGTGTATGTGAGGTGTTTGATAAAATGACCAGGAGACTAGAAATCATGTATGGCAGTTAAATTATGACCTAAATGACAAATGCATTCTTCACCCTTATGAAAATAATGACTTCTATGATATTGTTATGTGTTATGGTTGTTGATTAAATATTCATGAAACTAGGTCGATGGACGTATAGCATGTAGTTATATGCATTCCTCTCTATGTATAAAACTTGAGAACTATGTGTACCATGAAATCCCCAATTACGTGTGAATCCGTGCATGTCTAGTATTTATTGAAAGACCTTGTTGAATGGAGTATTATCTAGTAGCATGTTTCCCCTACGCTATTATATGTTTCCCTAAATGCTCAAAGTGATGTCTTAGTAATTGTGAGGATGAACATATGATATGATTCCTAAGTTCTTGAAGAGATGCTTTAATAATAATGATAGTGAATATATTACTGTGATGATGAATTAAGGGTTGTGATGATGGAGGAATGATTATGCTTTATTTTATGTTATTGAGTCCTGGGAGTATTTATACCCGACAATTTATTTGTTGTCTAGAGCCCATGTCACTTTCACGATAATTCTAGTCAAGCCATGAATCTTAGAACTCAGTGAACCATAAAACTCTGTATCCTCAGACATTTGTAGAACTTAAAAGAGATCTGTAATCTCATTTATCACTGTAATCTCTGAATCACTAGTAATCTAGCCTCAGTCCTGAAATTAGCTCAGATCTAATAGTACTCTAGTATTCAATTCTAATCTCAGAAGCGATTTGAATAATTTATTCAAGCTCTGTATCATCAGTCATATATCGTGATCTAATTGCATTTTTTCAGATATAGAACCAAGTGATCTCATTGTAACTCTATTAGATCTTTTGAGAAAAATGATCAATATCAGATTCAGTTCAGTTATGTTTAGGTAAGAATTTAGTTTAAAGTCTTTCACTTGGGTGTAGAAACTAGCACGAGCGAGGAAAGGGATGGCGGCTCCTCCCATCAGCGAGAGAAATGGGAGTCGTTAGTATCAAGCCCTGACCTTTGGAACTATGTAGCAAGTGCAGGATATAGGAGTCACTAATAGAAAAGGGTGTCACCTCCAGAGAGAGAGTATTTGACTATTATATTTCCTTAGGTTGACTTTCTACTAAGGTTCATCCGTTAGAGATGATTGACCAGAGAAAAGAGATAATATTTTTACCCATGGCACGGTATAGGCACCCTCCCATCCGGGGGTAGAGGTTAGACCCCACCTATGGTAGGTCGAGGAATGTCGGTTAAGTGACTACTTCCCACAGTTGTAGTTTCAATATCAATCTTCAAAAATTAGGATTGTTTGGTACAGTCATCAATCTCACTAAGAAAGTCAAATAGTTTCATTGATTCATGGACCATCCCATCAGATAGGCTTGGTCTCATATACAGTTATTTGATATCAGAATTAGATATATGCATATTTCTTATCATTTATAATAGTTTCTAAAATCATCCGTTAGAGAGGTTGATCTCAAATCTTGTCAGTCGAAAGCAGTAAAGATCATTATTCAGTCCTTGATGTAAGTATATCATGATCCTTAGTTTTCAGTATCAGATGAATCAGTAATTCAGTTGCTCAACATCTATAGTGAGTCATGTCTGCGGTAAAGTGGTATCCCAGTTTTAGTATCTAGAGTTGTAATGATTGTTATTATGGTCTATGCATTTATGTATGTGTTCTCATGCGATATTTTCATAATTATCCAGTTTTGATATTGTTCACACATGGGCCTTAGTATTTAGCCTTACCTCGTCTACATACTATGTAAATTCCTGTACTGACGCATTTACGCTATGGTGTTTTATTTGGCACCATGGGCTTAGAGGCACAGGATCCTGAGTTTCCTCAGCAGTTCTGATCCAACTAGCCCCAGTAGCAGTGAGTCCTCTTGTTTCAAGGATGAATCTCAGTTTACTATTACTGCGTTAGATTTTATTTATTCACAGTTAATAGAGTTAGTTGGGGACATATCTTATCAACTCCATAGTTCACACAGTTTAGAGGCTTTTCAGACGGATGTATTAGTATTTGGTTTTCTGTATTATTAGTATTCATAGATGTGTTGAATGTTATGGCTAGTTTCAATATTTAATTCTAATATTTTGTAGTATACAGGTACATATATCAGTAAAGGGTTAGCTTGTGGTCCTTAGGAGTCTTAAGCACCGTGTGACAACTCGGTATGGGATCTCAGGGCATTATAACCTTGGTATCAAAGCCTAAGGTTCAATAATGTCCTACGCAGTCTGAAGAGCTTTATCTAGTAGAGTCTTGTGCATATTTATGTAGCATGCCACATTTATGTACAAGACGCTACAGGATGTTCTCAGAAGAAGTTTCCTTTCTTTCAGTATTCAGATCGTACATGTGAGCATAAGCTCAAGTTTGTCCAGAGTCTAATCCACTTATTTCTTTCGATTACAGAGTATGCCTCCTCGCAGAGATTTTTTACATGTGGTTAATGACCAGCCCCTATAGCCAGTAGATCCTGAGAATGAGAGTGTGTCACATATAGAGTTTTGGGTATCTTTTTTCAGGTGCTAGCCCATGCCATGACTAATGTTCAGAGTAATCGTCAGGCTATAGTCCCACCTCAGCAAGATGGGGATTTAGCCATAGCCAGAATCAGAAATTTCATAAAAATGAACCTTCCAGAATTCTTTTGGATCCATATTAGGCAAGGACCCACAACTTTATTTAGAATAGGTGAAGAAGATCACCCAGATTATACATGTTTCTGAGGGGGAGAGTGTTGAGTTAGTATCTTATAGGTTGAAGGATGTTGCTCATGATTGGGTAGTGATGTGGTAGAATAGTAGAGGGGTGAATGCGTCTCTTGTGACTTAGTAAGAGTTTTAGAGTGACTTTATAGATAGATTCTTTTCGCTAGAGATGAGACAATCCAAGGTAAAAGAGATAATGAACTTAAGGCAAGGTTCCATGATGGTGAAAGAGTATTGTCTTAAGTTTAACCAATTAGCTATGTATGCTCCCAACTTGGTAGCTGATCCTAGAGAGAGTGTAAGTTTTGGTCTGGGGTATCGAATTATGTGTTGAAAGAGTGTATAGCCGCTATGCTCAATAGAGACATGGATATTTCTAGGTTAATGATGCATGCACAATATATTGAGGCTGATAAGATAAAAGAAAAAGAGAGAGTGATTAAGAGACGTAAGACAGGTAGTCGTGGTTTCTCGTAGTCAAGGTCCCAGGTGGTGGTATTTCATAGCATGGTCGGAGATTTTTAGTTCCAGCTCCATCTTTAGCTAGCGTACCCGCACCTGTGTTTGGGAGTGTCAGATCTGAGGGAGCGCCAATATCCAAATCCCAGAGTAAAGCTAGTGGTGTTCGTGCCCATCCACTTTGTGGAGAGTGTGGCAGGCGCCACCAAGGTGTATATAGATCGGGTAGTGATTTGTCATTTTGGTGGGTTAAACCAGGCCATAGAATGCGAGAATGCAGAGTGCAGACTAAGAGGGGTAGACTCCATGCGCTTCAAGTTCGTTTTGATCGGGAGAGACTCCCTGAAAGGGTATCTTATGAGGTCTTCATGCTTATGATATGTATTGTTAGATATTTTTCCTCCACTTCAAGTTTATATGTTAGCATGAGTTATGCATGAGTTTTAGATCTCTATCGGTCAATTATGACACAGTCTGTAGGTACCCCACGCACCGCCCTAGTATTTCAACGAAGTGTGTGTTTAGAGGGACATAAAGTCCTAAGGGGGAGATACCCCATAATATTTTGATATTGCATGTGCCTATATTCATTCAGATCCTTGTACAGATTCTTCTTATGCAGTTGGCATCAGTTGCTATTGCATTTTTAGTCGTGCCTTTGAAAGTCAATTCAGTCAGACATTCATGAATTAGATATGCACAGTCAGTAGGTAGAGTTCAGCATGTCACCGTCTGTTCATCTATGCACTTATGAGATCGTCCATGTTATGAGTCCATGAATCAGATATGCATAAGTGTTATGAGAATTTAGCTATGAGTAGATTCAGTCGAGTATTCTATGCATCAGATATGCATGCCCGATGTGAGAACACTGTAGGTCAATCATTCCAGTTTCATAGTCCTATTCTTAGATGTTTCTGTTCCTTGAGTAAGTTCTATTAACCCATCTTCTTAGTCTATTAAGAAAAATTCGAGGACGAATGATTCCAAGGAGTAGATAATGTAATACCCCGCAAAGTCCTCTTCCAGTCTGAGCCTTAGAGCATATCTAGTGAAGAGGAAATCTGAGTCTAAAATTGCACTCTTAGGTGAAGAGTTGGAACCATTTAGTGAGACAATGTGCCAACTGGCACTCTGGCGCATCGCGGAGCCAACCAAAATAGGGATTGTCAAATTCCATTGCACCAACGCGATTCCTCCGCATCGCGGTGAAATTCCTGTTCACAACTTCGCAAAATGATCTTCACCACGTCGCGCCATAGTGCAATTTCCCAATTGTCAAAATTCAGTGGAAGTCCGCAATTGTGGTGCGTCACGCCAGGAACGAAAAAAATCAGGCTCTATCCTAGAATTTTCTCAAGGGTATATTGGTCTTTTCCACTCATTCCCAAACTCTATAAATACCCATTTAAGGGCTTTGAGCCTTATTTTCTCTTCCTTCTACCCAAGAAAACTGGGGTTTTCAAAAATCAAATCCCCCTCTCTTCTTTAACAAAAACTCAAGGAAGAATCAAGAGGAATCAAGAAATATTCCGAAGGCTTTCAAGAAAAGAGTTTCCTCAAGGTATGTACCTTTTTCTAGGGTCCCTTTATCCAAGAAGCTCAAGTAACCTTTTCTAAATCTCAAAGATTTATATTTATAAATTTTAATGATTCTACTGAATTGAAATTGATGTTCTTGCTATGATTGAGTTGCGATTTATGTTAGTGTACAAGATTATCAAGCCTTGTACTTAGTGTGTGGTATTTGTATGGTAAATAGATTATGTACTTGTTGATGATATTGAATGATTTCCAAGATGGAATATTTATGTGGTTTGTATGAATTATTATATTATATGAGTTGAAAAAATGTAAATTTGGTCGATCATGGTGAGTATGTTTATGATTATACCTATGCCTAAGTCGTGCATGTGAGGCATTCGATAAAAATTCCAATAGACTATAAATCATGTATTGTAGTTAAATTATGACCTAAATGACAAATACTTGCTTCACCCTTATGAAAATAATGACATCTGTTATATTGTTATGTGTTATAGATGTTGATGAAATGTTCATAAATCTAGGATGATGGATGTATAGCATGTTGTTATATGCATTCCTCTCCATGTATAAGACTTGAGAACTGTGTACCATGAAATCCCCAATTAGGTATGAACCCGTGCATGCCTAGTATTTATTGAAAGACCTTGTTGAATGAAATATGATCTAGTAGCATGTTTCCCCAACGCTATTATATGCTTATGATCCCTAAATGCTCAAAGTGATGTCTTAGTAATAGTGAGAATGAACATATGATATGATTCCTAAATGCTTAAAGAGAAGCTTTAATAATAATAATGATAAATGTATGACTATGATGATGAATGAATGGTTGCAATTATGGAGGAATAATTATGCTTTATTTCATGTTATTGGGTCCTAGGGGTATTTATACCCAAAAATTTAGCTGTTGTCTAGAGCCCGTGTCAGTTTCACAATAATTCTAGTCGAGCCATGATTCTTAGAACTCAGTGAACCATAAAACTCTGTATTCTCAGGCAATTGCAGAACTTAAGAAAGCTCAGTAATCTCAGTTATCTCTGTAATCTCTATATCGCTAGTAATCTAGCCTAAGTTATGAAATCAGCTCAAATCTAATAATACTCAAGCGTTTAAATTTAATCTCAGAAGCGATTTGAATAATCTATTCAAGCTCTATATTGTCAGTCAGAAATTGTGAACTAATAGCATTCTATCAGATATAGAACCAAGTGATCTTAGCGTAACTCAATTAGATCCTTTGAGAAATATGATTAGTATTCAATTCATTCCAGTTGTGTTCAGTTAAGAATTCAGTTCAAAGTTATTCAGTTGGTAGTAGAAACTAGCACCGAGTGAGGGAAGGGATGGCGGCTTCTCTCGTCAGCGAGAGAGGCCGGAGTTGTTAGTAGCAATCCCTGACCACCAGAACTGCCTAACCAGTGCAAGATATAGGATTCACTATTAAAAAAGGCTATCACCTCTAGAGAGAGTGTATTTGACTATTATATTGCCTTAGGTCGACTTCCTGCTGAGGGTCATTCGTCAGAGAGGATTGTCCAGAGAGAAAAGATAATGTCTTTACTTATGGTACGGTATTGACACCCTCCCAACTAGGGGTAGAGGTTGGGACCCATCAATGGTAGGTCGGGGCATGTTGGTTAAGTGACTACTTCCCACAGTTGCAGTTTTAGTATCGATCTTTAAAAATCAGGATTGTATGGTACAATCATCTATCTAAGGAGGAACATAGATTGTTCCATTGATTCATGGACCATCCTATCATATAGGTTTGGTCTCATATACAGTTATTTGATATCATATTTAGAGATATGCAGCCAGATAGGATTGATTCACAGTCTCAGATTCTATTGAGTATCCTTGTTGTTAGTTTCAGATATATTTATATATTTTTATTATTGATAATAGTTTCTAAAATCATCCATTAGATAGGATGATCTCAAATCCTATTACTCGAAAGCAATAAAGCTCAGAATTCAGTCCTTGATGTAAGTACATCCAGATCCTCAGTTCTCTGTATCAGATGAATCAGTGATTCAGTAGTTTAGTGTCAGTATTGAGTTCAGTCTGCGGTAAAGTGGTATCCGAGTTTTAGTATCTAGAGTTGTGCTGATTGTGATTATGGTTTGTGCATTCATGTATGTGTTCTCGTGCAACATTTTCATGATTATCCAGTTTAGATATTGTGCACGCATGAGCCTTTGCATTTAGCCTTACCTCATCAACATCGTACATTTTTTTACTAACGCATTTACGCTATGGTGTTTTATTTGGTACCATAATCTTAGAGGCACAAGATCAAGAGTATCCTTAGCAATTCAGTTCCAACAAGCAGCAGTAGCAGTGAGTCCTCTTCTTTTAAGGACGAATTTCAGTTTACTATTACTACATCAAATTTTATTTATTCTTAGTTAACGGAGTTAGTTGGGGACATATCCCATCAACTCCATAGTTTAGACAGTTTAGAGGCTTTTCAGACTGATGTATTTATATTGAATTTTCTGTATTATGAGTATTCATAGATGTGTTGAAACTTATGGCTAGTTTCTGTATTTATTTCTGATATTTTGTAATGTACAGGTACATATATCAGTAAAGGGTTAGCTTGTGGTCCTTTGGGGTCATAAGTACTGTGTGACGTCTTGGGATGGGATCTTGGGTTATTATAATTTAGGTTAGAATGCCTCACCAAGTAACATGGTTAGTGATTTGAATTCCTAGACTAGTGATATGACTAGTGATTCAAGTTCCTAGTTCGATCAAATAAGACGGCTAGTGAATCGAGTTCCTTGACCAGTGAGACAACTAGCGATTTGAGTTCCAAGTTTAATGAAAAGGCAATAAGTTTAACCTATGTCTAACTTAGTTGGAAATACTTCACTCCATGCCTTGTGAATGAATGATTTGAGAATGCATGCTAAGTCTTGTACCCATTATGGTTTAATATGAACATGTTGGGTATATCTAGGTGTATGTGTAAGAATATTGATGAACGTTGAACTCTTGTGTATCATGTGAAGACCCTATGTGTAAGGATAAATATATGACTATAAATAATTATATGTATATATATTGTCTTGTTCTAAATTGATAATATTTCTTTATCTTTACCGTGGAGATACATGCTAGCATTCCAACCGCTAACTATCTCTGGATGCTACGTCCCCACACAATGTAGGCATTGTAGAATCTTCTTCCTTTCCCATGCAGTGACTTGTAGATCGAGATAGTTCGTGCTTGAATTGAAGTGGTGAGCTTCCATAAATCGAAAGACATCATCTCGTAGTGTTTATCTTTAGAGTTAGACTCTTTCAGACTTTCTTTATCTATAGTTGGGGGCTTGTCCCGACATATATATTTACTGACTTTAGTTTTGTATAGATGTATTGTGAACAATTGTCAAGTTGTGCATAGTTAATATAATAAATTATGTGTTGACTTATGATATTATTCCGCGATCTTAACCTATGAATTAGCGTTCCTTTAACTCCCGTGATATGATTAGATGTTTATATTAGGTTATGCAGCAACTTTTGGTACATGTGTACTTGAGGTGCCCATACAACATATACCAAAGTTTTAGGCATAACAAGGAGGTATCAAATTCTAGGTTCATGGTTAGATGGATGTTCACAATACTGTATCAAGTAGAATCTCTTTTATGGGTGTGAAGTGCACCAGACTTATAAAAGAGTAGCTATGAGACATTTTATGAAATGTTTCCCTTTCTAGTGTTTCAATCTCAAGATATAAAGCGTAAGGTCTTAAATTCCCCTGATTTCATTTGCCATCTTTCGGATCATACCTCAAAGAAGATCTAAGACTCAAGCAAACAGTACTAAGGGTCCTGTGGATGAAGCTTGTCCAACTTCTTGAGTTCAAACCCAGGCTAGGGATATGGCATCGGGCCTTTCTTTTCAGGTTCCACCTACTAACCCTGCTCATAAGGGCGACCTTCCTTCTAAGTCACCTAAAAAGGATGCTACAAATGCCAAATTTTGTTGCTCTATCAATCTCTTTACTCAGTTGGTATCCTCCGAAGAGGAGCATGGTGCTCTGGATGCTATTTTTTCTAAGTACACCAAAGTTATCCAATTTATAATGTAGATACCTCCTATGTTCACGGGTACAAATATTGAAGCGGATCCTTAACGTTTCTTCAATAAAATGGAGAAGATTTTCCAAATCATGCATTCTTTGGAAATTGAGGGTGTTGATCTTGGTTCTTACAAATTGAAGGATGTAGCGTATAAGGGGTACGAAGGGTAGTAGTTGTCTAGGGGTATTGATGCAAGCCTGGATTGATGGGTTGATTTCTTTGAAGTTTTACTTGATTTCTTCTTTCCTCAGGTATTGAGTGAAGCTAGGGCAGAAAAGTTTTTAGACTTAAATTAAGGGAGATGTCCATACAAGAGTGTGCCTTGAATTTCCATCAATTGTCATAGTATATTCCCGAGATGATCACTAGCATGAGGTCTAGGATGCACAAGTTTTTCATGGGGTTGTCCCATGAGTCGGTCCCTTGAAGAAAAGCGGCCTTTTTGATTGATAAATGGATATATCTAGGTTGGTTGTGTATATGCAACAAATGAAAGATTAGAGGAAGAAGCAAGTTGAGCTTAGTAAGAGGCATGAGTCGGTCCTTTGAAGAAAGAAAGGATTATCTTTGTTGAAAACCCCACTTACCTTAAATGATGAAACTTATAAAAAAGCTTGTACTTGGAGTTACTAGTTGTTCTTTTGAAGATTGATTCTTAAAGTTCTTGAATTGGGAATCTTTAAGGTTTTTTGGGGTTTAGGTTTTGAGGTTCTAGGGTTTCTTGGAGAGAAATTTGATGAAGAGTGAGCATATAACACTTAGAATAGGTTAAATGTTCTCTTTTACATGAATTGGGGCTTGGGAAAATGACTAGATTGCCCTTTGTAAAAATTACTCAGAACTCAAAAAATCCCATTTTGACGTATCACCGCGATGCAATGTTTGTCCATTTAAGAATTTTGAAATGATACAAGAAAATCGTGTTGTGCTACTGTAAAGGGACAAACAGTAACTTGAACTTCTCTTCAATGAAGGCTAATTATCGTGCTCCTATGGAAATCATACAATTCTTAATTGTCTCTCACCGCAATTCGGTGGTTATCGCGGTGTTCTACTACTTTCACTAAAATCACCATAACTTCTTAAGTGAGTTTCCGATTGAGGAGAAATTGTTATCGTTGAAAAGTTGATTTAATTATTAACAATTTGGTGGGTCTAGAGTTGGAAAATCCTACATGTATCAAGATTTATTCATTTTTAAAGTTTTCCCTTGACATTCTATGAGTTAAACTGATCTAAGAAAAAGTACGGGATATTACAGTATCTCCCCATTGGGAACATTAGATCTCGAATGAAACTAATAAAACTGAGGATATTGAGTGACTAAGGATATATGCTAGCATGCAAAACTAAAAAAAACATCATGAATGAATCTTTTCTAACTCATATTGAGGGACTTAACTAATCTGAAAATATATAAATTTTCAAGAATATAACTATATAGCTGAATTTGGGATTGAAAAAAATAACAGAATTAAGGAGGACTGTTACCTTAAGCTTAATATGACCTCGTGGAAAAAATGTGAGGATACTTGGTACGCATGTCTTCTTTTGTCTTCCAAGTAGTGCCCTCAATGGACTGATTTTACAACAGAAATTTAACCAAGGGAACTTCTTTGTTCCTTAGTCTATGGGTCTGATGATCAAGAATCTCTATTAGAACTTCTTCTTATGAAAGGATATTCTGAATATTTTGGCTTTCTAGAGGGACTAAAATAGTTGAATCGTCCATACACTTCTTCTATAAGGAGATATAGAACATTGGATGAACTGCTGACAAGTCTGCAAGTAGCTCAAGCTCATGCGCTACCTTCCCTACTCTACTCAAAATCTTGTAAGGACCCTTATATAAGGGACTAACCTTTCCTTCTTTTCAAAATCTCTTCACCTCCTTCATGAGTGAAACCTTCAAATAAATAATATCATCTACTTCAAACTCAAGATCTCTCCTTCTTATGTCTGCATAATATTTCTGAAAACTCTGAGCTGCTTTAAATCTCTCTCGAATCAACTTAACTTTATCCATATCTTAAAACACCATATTTCATCCAATTAAGGCAGTCTAACCCATTTCGAACCAACCAGATGGTGAGCTACATATTTACTCATACAGAGCCTCAAACGGGGCCATCTGAATACTAGAATCATAACTGTTAATATAGGAGAACTCGATCAACGACCAGTGCTCATCCCATCTTCCTTTGAAATCACGAACACATGCCCTCAACATATACTCTAAGGTCTAAATGGTCCTCTCTGCCTGACCTTCTTTCTGCGGAAGAAAAACTAAACTGAGATGATTTAGGTACCAAGACCCTTCTAAAAGGCTTTCCAAAATTAAGAGGTAAAATGGGTACCCCTATCTGAGATGATTGACAAGGGAACTCCATGCAATCTAACCAACTCTTTGATATACAGTTCAACATAATCTTTAGCTGTGTAGGATGTGGAAATTGTCAAGAAATGGCTGATTTAGTCAATTTGTCTATAATAACCCAAATAGAATCATGTTGACAACGCAAATGGGTAATCCAGTCCCAAAGTTCCACTAGGAAATGGGTGCTCAACCTTAACCTGTTGACAAGTTTCACTTTTGGCTACAAGTTCTGCAATAATTTTCTTCACACCACTCAACCAATAGACTTCCCATAAATATCGGTACATATTTGTGTCTCCTAGAGGAATAGAGTAATGTGCACCATGTGCTTCTGCAATAATACGTTTCCTCAAATCATAAACACATGGCACACACAATCTACTCTCATATCTCCAAACACCATTTTCCCCTCGGGAGAAAACCTCTATATTTTGGTCTTTAACTGGACCTTTTAGTTTGACCAAACTAGAATCCTTATCCTGCTTCTCTTTCACTTTAGAACCTAGAGAAGATTCTGAAATACATAGAACACAAATACTCCCTTCAGATGAGTCAACCAACCTCACAACAAATCTAGCTAACTAGTGAACATCAAGAACTAGTTCCCTTTAATTATTCTCCAATGAACAACACTACCCATAGACAGTCTACTAAGGGCTTCTGCCATTACATTGGTTTTACCCAGATGATATAGTACACTCATACATTAATATTTAAACAATTCTAACCTTCTTCTCTGATGAAGATTTAACTCCCTCTGAGTAAACACATATTGCAAGCTTTTGTGATCTTTGAATACATCAACATGCACCACATAAACATAGTGCCTCCATCTTTTCAAAGCAAACACAACACCAGCTAACTTAAGATCATAGGTAGGGTAGTTCATTTTGTTAGGCTTAAGCTATCTAGAGGCATAATCTATGATCTTACCTCTCTGCATCAAAACACAACCCATACCGATTGTAGAAGAATTACGATAGACAACAAATCCATCTATACCATAAGGTAGTGCTAAAACTGCGGTTGAAGTGAGTCAAATATTCAACTCCTGAAAACACTTCTCATAATAATCTGAACACTTAACTTTATTCTAAGTTAATCTATACATGGGATGCAACAAAATAAAAATCCTCAAGAAAATGTCTATAATAGCAAGATTAAAACACAAGAAACTTTTAATATCTGATGGAGAGATATGCCTAGGCCAATTTTTTACTACTTTGCTCTTTTGGGGTTCACTATAATGCCATTAATTGAAAAAATATGACCAACTAAATCTACTAATCTTAGAAAAAATTTACATTTGCTGAATTTGCTAAACAACTGGTGATTTTTAAGAGTTTGCAGCACAATTCTAAGATGGTTTGCTAATCATCCTCACTACGAGAATAGAGAAGAATATCATCGATAAAGACAATAACAATCAGGTCCAAATACTGTTTGAACATTCAATTCATCAAGTCCATGAAGGTTGCAGGGGAATTTGTTAGCCCGAAGGACATGACTAGAAGCTCAAAATGACTATAATAGGTTCTGAAAGTTGTCTTTGGAATATCACATTCTCTTTCTCTAAGCTGATAATAGCCGAATCTAAGGGCTATCTTTGAGAAGTAACTTGTACCTTGGAGTTGGTCAAATATGTCATCAATCCTAAGAAGAGGATATTTGTTTTTTATTGTGACTTTATTTAGTTGACGATAGTCAGTGCACATGAGCAAAGAACCATCTTTCTTTTAGACAAATAGGATGGGAGTGCCTCATAGAGAAACACAGCACCTTACGAAACCTTTATGTAAGATATATGTAAGCTACTCCTTCAACTCCTTAAGCTCGGCTAGAGCCATTCAATATAAAAGAATGGAGATGGGATGGGTATCTGGAAAAAGGTCAATTGCGAATTCTATTTTTCTATCGAGAGGTACCCCTGGCAAATCTTCGGGAAAAATATTAGAAAGCTCATTTACTACATGAACAAACTAAATTGTTAGAGTCTCATACTTGGTGTCTTTGACACAAACTAGATGAAAGATACAACCTTTTGATATCAACTTTCTGGCTTTAAAATTGGATATGAAATGACTCTTGCGAGACATTGAATTACCTTCCCACCTAAAGACTGGATCAGCTGGAAAATAAAACAACGCCACTCGTGCGCAACAATCTATCGATGCATAATATGAATGGAGCAAATCCATACTAAGAATAAGGTTGAAGTCAACAATATCTAACTAAATAAAGGTTGCTAACACGATTTTATGAATGACAGTAATAGGAAACTTTCTGTAGATCTATTTGGCAACAACTGACTTACCCACTGGGGTAGAAACCAAGAAGTGCTAAGGGATTTTTTTATGAACTATTTATAAAATCACTGCAACTAATTGGGTCACATAAGAAAAATTCAACCTAGGGTCAAACAACACATAAACATCAAGATGAAAGACAAAAAGCATACCAGTAACAACATCTAGTGAATCCTCCTACTTTTTACTTGATGGTAACCCATAAAATCAATTTTAGCACTATCCGGCATCAGTGTTATATGATGCACCTTGAGGATGGACTGGGATTCTTGAAGAGCTGGTGCACTAGTAGCCTGAGTCTAGGGATGACCATACTTAGAGCATGAAGGATAATTGGGTTTTACACTCACTATATTCTGAGATATGGACATAGAAGTCTTATCCCACTACTCTTACCTAGCTTTAGGAGTGGGAGGACTAGCTGAAGATGGTGATGGAATAGATGAACGATTCTTAAATTGTAAATAATTACCCCCTCCAAACTTTGTCTGGCCATAGTCAAACTGCTTGGTTCTAGACATATTATTTCCCATCTATCTTCCCTTCAACTTTTTTGCCATAATCTGTTGAGAATGAACTATCAACCTACAAAGATCTACATCACAAATAAGAATGATAGTCCTACACTCCATGACTACCAAACCAGATACTCCGGTAACAAACTTACCTATACTTACCCTTGGGTCAGCCATCGTGTCTGGGGCATACATAGATAACGGTTTGAACTTAACGTATTAATCCTTCACTTTCATAAAGCCCTGCCTCGGGTTTACCAACTCCTCAACCCTATCTCCTCTTATCTCTTATGGAAAAAAAAGCTTTCTAGAAACACATCCTAAATTACTTTCCAACTCATAGGACCTCCATTCTCACCACTACTATTTTTCCATATAACTACCCAATCATATGCCACATCCTTCATCATATTGGATGCCAACTCTAAACTCACTTCTTCATTAACTTGAATAATTTGGGTGATCTTTCTCACCTTATCTAGGTAAAGTTTGGGTCCTCACCTTCTTTTGACCAAAAGAACTCGGGCAGATTTATTCGCATAAAGTCACAAATTTTGAGGCTTCTAAATCCCTATTCTACTTGAGTGAAAGTACCATCTGATGGTTTTCATGAACATTGGTAGTCATAGGATAGGCTAACGCCTGAAAGGCAGCCCTAAATTTATCATAGGATACATTCTCATTCCAAGGTTCAGCAATCTGGGGTGGCTGGTTATCATTTCTATGAGTATTAGCTCGACTAGGAGGCATATTCAACTATCATGTAAGAGCATGAGTTAAAAGTAGATAGAGATACTATAAGCATGATAGATCATAAAAGAAAAAGATTATTTCCAAAAGAAGTCTCATAGCCTCTTGCTCATTAATGGAGCGCTCTTCAAACCCATGATCAAGACTCTATGTAATGCGGCTTGTTTGGCTCCCTAGGAATCTTAAAACAGGGCTCTGATAAAGATTTTGTAAATCCCCCAAAATGTATCCCTAGACGTCACACAATGTTCAAGACAACATGGAGCCTGAAGTTAACCCTGTAAACCTCTTACTAAATCCAAATACTCATAATAAAGAAATATAATCATAAAATCATGTTGTAGATTATCTAATCTAAGCTGAAATTATCAAATTATAATATCTAAAAATGTCAGACTCAAAGTCTAGAAAAGTAATACAGATAATCTATATCATATCTAGCAGTCTGACAAGCCTCTACTACTAATAACTAGCAAGTCACTGGGAAAAGCCCCCCAACTGACTCAAACTGTCTGAAAATGTTGAATCATCTGTGCAAATAAGCTGAAAAATTGAATAATTAGGTCCCCAAACTATGACGACTCACCAACTGTCGGTATGCAGATAGAGATCCTAGAAATTACTTACGCTGCTGAAACTAAGCACCTAAACCTACATTATGAGACAATGTATTACATATATGTATATGTTGATCAGTACTTCTAGATTTTACAAAGTGAATGGGGGTAAATGCACAAGTAAATCAATATTTCAATATTATTATCAATTTGGAAAAGAATGCATTCTTGTAAATCATTAATAAAGTAATTTGGGTGTAAACCCACTTTGCAAAATCATGAATTTCAGTAGTAGAAATTAAATCTTTGGGCACAAGAACGAAAGAAGTGGTCTTGTTCAAACCACACATACCTTGATTATGAATTTGAATGAAAAAACTAGTGATAGACTCCTTTTCCACTTCTTGAGTTAAGATTCTTAATGATTGTGACTTCCGTACCTTGAATCTTTAACCAATTTGTGAAATCTATGGTTGGATTCCTGATGTTCTAGGAAGATTTGTATTGATTTTTGGGAGAGACAAACCAAGTATTATTGATGAAATAGAGAAAGAATCAAGTTTTCTTCTTTACTTGGATATATATACTGGGTCAAAATGGGTGGAAAAGACAAAAATACCCTTTTTAAAAAGTCCCTTAATTGCTGGAAAAAAAATGTCTGACAACAGTTGTGACAGGCCGTCAAACCTGTGACAGGCCTTCACAAAAGGGTGGATTTTATTATTTACTGCCTAATTGTGACGACCTTTTGTAAAAAGCCGTCATACCTGTGACGGGCTATCAGAAAATGTCGTCACACATTTTACATACTGACATGCTGGAGTAAAATATGCATAAATGTTTGCTCCGGTATCGGATTTTGGCAAAATTTGTATCGTTGGAAAGCTAATTCAATTATCTATCTTTTAATAGGTAATGGACTAAATAATTCATAGTATAACGAGATATATGATTATTTGAAGTTGACTATGCCAAAATCCTTCTCAATAATTCAATCGGTAAATTATGTTTTGATTCACCTAATCATTAAGACATCTTTAAGGCCTTCATACACATCATCCTTGATTAGAAAATAATCCAAAACATTATTATTTATTTCTCATGAGCTTGATTCATGTTTTCACTATTGGTTAGAGTCTCGGGGTATTACAATATCTCCCCCTTGGAAACATTCATCCTCGAATGTTGCTAGATAGGCCTAGAACAAGAGAAAATGAGGACGTATAGCTGTAAAAACTCACTAAAAGGGCTTACTTCACTATAAACTTTTGAGTACTTCACAAAATGCATGAATCGTAGAGAGAATAACTATGTAGCTGAATACACTAGATTAGAAAAAATCAGGATTTAGGAAGAACAGCACCTTCGGCTTGATTTGAAATCGCAGAGAAAAGATGAGGTTATTTGGTTAGCATATGAGTTTTTGCTTCCCAAGTAGCACCTTCGACTGATTGATTTATCTACATACTTTGACCAAGGGAACTTTCTTATTTATTAGTCTACGAACTTGCTAATCTAGGATTTCAACCGAAACTTCCTCTTACAAAAGGCTATCCTGAACTTAAAAACTACCTGACGGATCAACAACAACCAAATCACCAGCATGCTTCTTGAGCATAGAAATATGGAAGACAGGATGGACATCTGACAACTGGGCAGGCAATTCAATCTCATAAGCTGCTTTTCCAACATGATTCAAAACACTATAAGGGCCAACGTATCGGTGACTAAGCTTCCCTTTGTTACCAAATCTTTTCATCCCCTTCGTGGGTGAAATATTCAAGTACACCAGATCGCTAACCTCAAACTCAAGAGCTCTTCTTCCCACATCTGTATATGAATTCTGATGACTCAGGGTTGTCTTCAACCTTTCCCAAAATAGGATAACTTTCTCCATAGCCTCAAACATAGCATCAGGTTCACTCATAGCAGGTTTACCAACTTCAAACCAACCTATGGGTGGTCTACATCGCCTTTCTTATAAAGCCTCAAATAGAGTCAATTAAATGCTAGCATAAAAACTGTTGTTGTAAGCAAATTCAATTAATGGCAAATGTTCATGCCAACTTTCTTTGAAATCAAGAACAAATGCCCTCAACTTATCCTCAAAGGTCTGGATGGTCCCCTCAGCCTGACCATCGGTCTAAGGATAAAAAATGGAGATAAGATGAACTTGGGTACCAAAACCCATATGAAAAATCCTAAAAAAAAGAAGTAAATTGAGTACCCATGTCGGAGATAATAGACAAAGGAACTTCATGTAACCTGACTAATTCTCGAATGTGTATCTTAGCCAAGTCCTTAGCGGTGAAAGATGTATGTACTGGCAGAAAATGTACTGACTTAGTCAACCTATCTACAATGACCCAAACTGAATCATGACGGCGTCGAGAAGGAGGTAAACCGGTCAGAAAATCCATATCCACTTCCTCCCACTTCCAAAGAGGAATACTGAATTCTTTCATATTCCATTGGGTCTTTGGTGTTTTATATTAACCTGTTGGCAAGTTGTACACTTCTCTATGAAATTTTCTATATCCTTTTTCATACCATTCCAGCAATAGATTTCTCACAAATCGAGGTACATCTTGGTAGCACCAGGATGAATAGAAATCTCATGCCATACTCTTCAGCCATAATTCTCTACCTCAAATCTTCAACATTAGGCACACATAATCGATTCTAAAATCTCAATACACTATCTCCCCCTTCAGATAAAACCTCTACCTTTTGGTCTTTAACTGACTCCTTCAGTCAAACAAAACTAGGATAGAGAAAATTCAGAACAACTCTTGATCCAATCATTACCCTCAGCTGAATCAAGCAATCTAACTCCCAACCTAGCCAGACGATGCACCTCATGAGCTAACTCTTTCCAATTTTTCTCGATCTATGATGCACTACCCATCTATGACCTGCTAAAAGAATCTGTCTCTACATTGGCCTTTCTTGGGTGGTACAACATATTCATATTATAGTCTTTTAAAAATTCTAACCATCGCCTCTGATGAAGATTCAACTCTCTCTGAGTAAACATATACTACAAAATCTTATGATCCGTAAAGACATCAACATGAACACCGTATAAATAGTGTCTCCAAATTTTCAAAGCAAAAACAACTGCAGCTAACTCGTGGTCATGGGTTCGGTAGTTCTTCTCATGCAGTTTCAACTGTTAGGAGGCATAGGCTATAACCTTACCTTTCTACATCAACACGCAACCCAACCCTCCTCAAGAAGCATCACAGTACGCCAGAAAATCATCTACACCATTTAGAAGGTTCAACACAGGGGCCAAAGAGAGACGAGTCTTCAACTCTTAAAAACTCTTCTTGCAAGAATCAGACCATAGGAATTTAACTTTCTTTGGGTTTAACCGAGACAACGGAGACTTAATGGAAGAGAAACCCTAAAAAAACAACAGTAGTAACCAGCTAGACCCAGAAACTCCTAATATCAAATGAGGAAATAGGTCTAGGCCAATTTTTCACAGTTTCTATCTTTCGAGGATCAACTCAAATACCTTCAAAAGAAACAATATGACACAAAAAAGTAGCTGATCTTAGAAAGAATTCACACTTGATAAATTTGGCAAATAGTTGATGTTCTCTAAGGGTTTGTAAGACTATTCGGGGATGATCTGCATGGTCGTCTCACTTTGTGAGTATACAAGAATATCATCTATGAACACAATAAAAAACATATCCAGGTACTATCTGAACACCTGATACATGGGATCCATAAAAGCTGCTGGGGTATTTTTTAGCTCCAAGGACATGACCAGGAACTCTAAATGACCAAATTGGGTAGGTAAAACTGTCTTTGGAATATCACACTCCTTAACTTTAAGCTGCTGATAACCTGATCTCAAATCTATTTTTGAGAAATAGTTGGCACCTTACAACTGATCAAATAGATCATCAATTCTCGAAAGACGGTACTTGTTCTTGACTGTGACCTTGTTAAGTTGACGATAGTCAATGCACATCCACAATGAACCATCTTTCTTTCGCACGAACAGAATGAGTGCACCCCAAGGAGATACACTAGGCCTTATGAAAACCTTTTTTATAAGATCTTCGAGTTTCTCTCTTAAATCCTTAAGTTCTATGGGGGTCGTACAATATAGAAGAATGGAATAGGTTGCGTATCAGGAAGAAGATCAATCCCAAATTCTCTCTCTGTACCGAGAGGTACCATGGGAGATATACTAGAAAAACATCACCAAACTCATTAATAATGTTGATCGACTGAATGGTCAGAGTCTCAAACTTAGTATCTTTAACTCGAACACAATGATAGATGCAACTCTTGGATATCAATTTCCTAGTTTAATATAGGATATGAAATGACTCTTGGGAGATATAGAATTTCTAGACTACTTAAAGGTTGGCTCATTGGGAAGCTAAAACTTAACCACACGGCTATGATAGTTTATAAATGCATAACAAGAGTGAAGCCAATCCATACCCAGAAAAATGTCAAAATTAACCATGTCTAGCTCAATCAAATCTACAAACATGACTCTGTGAAGGAGAGTGATGGGACACTTCTTATATACTTGGTTAGCAATTACAGGTTCACCTACTAGAGTAGAAACTAGAAAAGGCTTAGGAATCTTTTTAGCATTGATCTCAAAATTCACAGCCACTAACGGATTCATAAAAAAAGTCTTGACCCAGGTTCCATCAACACATACACATTAAAATGAAATACACAGAGCGTACCAGTAACAACATCTAGTGAATCCTCCTTCTCCTAGAGGGGTGGTATAGCATAAAAGCAATTCTAGAACTGACCACCGACAGTACTAGATAAGGTATCCTGAGGAGGAGCAGGATGAACCAAAGTGGATGGAGCACTAATATCCTGACTTTGGGGACAAATATCATGGCTCCTCTATCTAGCATATGGGTAATCCCTGAATTTATGGCCAAACTTACCGCACCGAAAACAACCTCTCTGATCAACTAAATACTCACCTGGATGGTCCGTACTGTAGTTTGAACATGGGGGAGGATGAGATCTGTTACTCACACTATACTGAGACCTGGACACAGTAGGTCTATTACCCTGCTCCTGCCTGACTTTGGTTGTGGATGCACTAGCAGATGATGGTTTTGGCACAACAGAACAACTTTGAAACTGAGGCCAGATCCCTTCAGAAAATCTAGTCAGACTATATCCTTACTTCTCTAATCTAACTCTCTTTATGATTTTATTATTTTATTCCTAATTGTAACGACGTTTTGTGACAAGCCATCACATGAGACTTAATTCATGGACTAGACTTAATTCATGGAGTTCCGTTAGCTAACAGAAAACTATTGAGATTACTTAATTACTAAGCTTTCCTGAGTCACATAACCGACTGGGTTCTATGGACCATGGCTTGGTAGAGGATATCGTGAAAACATGACACTAAATGTAGGCCCACAACTATATTTTTTGGGTACAAGTACCCCCATGACTCGATGAAAGGAAAACTGACAAGGCATAACATTCTTAATTACATGACGAACATCAACAATCCATAATAGAATAATTAGAGATATTTCATGGGCATTTGATTATCATAGCTTGATACGTGAATAAGATAGAATATATACATAGAATAATTTCATAAGGGTAACTCATGAGCATTCCAACAACAATTTCAATACATAAGAATAACATGGAAGTCATTTGGGATCATAATTTAGCTATAGTGCATATTTTCTATCCTCTTAGGTATTTTATCAAATACCTTACATGCACAACCTAAGGCATAAGTGAAATAATCAAATTTCACAAATCATAAACCACCAAATTCATGGATTTCAATTTATATGCTAACGTAGTTTTTATAATTTCACATAAGGATTCAAACATGGGAATCAAACAATAACCATCACATAACTTTAGCAACCCATAACAAAATAATCATGATACATAATTTAAAATAGGGTTCTTAAGCTTTATGGATTAAAGGAATCCATATATCAATACAACACATACCTTAGTTCTTTATTCAGTGAAGATTGACGGAGAGTATTTCTTGTAATTAAATCACCAATTGAAACCCTAGATTGTTCTTGGGAGAAAATTAAGAGAAACAAGTATATTTTGGGTGAAGAATGGCTAAATCACGTGTTATTGGTTTTAAATATAAGTGAGAAATTGACCCTTTAAACCCTGGACGTGTCTTTTAAATTTAATGAAATTTTCCTAAATTGGACCCCTGGTGCTATGCAGCGTTATCGCGCTACGTCACTGGAATTTACTAACTGAGAAATTAAGGGATGGCAACACATGGAGCCATTGTGTTGCCACATCATTTGTAACCTGGAATTTTTGCCTAACACAGACAAATCATTCTGAGACACTAGAAAAAGGATATTTTCTATTTTAGCTTGTGGTGCGGTGCGCCACTGACCAATTTGGCACTATATTGCGATAGGAACTTGAAATAGTTATAACTTCTCACCCGATTATCGGATTTGAGAAAATCTTATATCGATGGAAAACTTATATCATGATATAACATAATTCAATTTAGAAGATAATACTACATATCTTAAGATAAAATTAGTTAAGAAACTTTGTGGTATTACAATATCTCCTCTTTAAGAACATTTGACCTCGAATAAGACTGACTGAGAGGGGAGAAATGATAAGCCAAAGTACACACTGAACATGAACAATGAAAAATGAAAGACATAACAGACATTTTAGAGATTCATACCAAGCATCCATATCTGATGTATGATTTCATGACTGAGATGATACATGAATGCATGACTGAGAGTACTGATAACTGAGTTTCTCATAAGGAGAATGCATGTCTGATGCATGAACACATGAATAATTTGATGCATGAATATATATTTGAATATGATATGGTACTTACTAGACAGTTTAAAATTTGAATCCTGAGCATGAGGCTCATATCAAGTTGTAACAAAAATCTGGACATGAAAATTGAAAAGCTTAAGGAGAACTGTTACCTTGAGCAAGATCTAAGCTAGCATAGAAGAGGTGAGGATACTTGGTATGTATGTCTGCTTTTGTTTCCCAAGTAGCTCCCTCAATGGATTGATTCTGCCAAAGATCTTTGACTAGAGGGACTTGTTTCTTCCTTGGTTTATGAGTTGGATAGTCTAGAATTTCAATTGGAATCTCTTCATAAGAGAGGCTATTCTAAATATTTATGCTCTGAATAGGGACTACAACCGCTAGGTCAGCTATTCACTTCTTCAAAAAAGACACATGGAAGACTAAATGAACTGAGGCTAGATCTGAAGGAAATTTGAGCTCATAAGCTACCTTACTGAAGCGACTGATAATTTTTGAGCAACTGACATATCGGGGACTAAGGTTTCCCTTCTTGCTGAACATCTTCACTCCCTTCATTGGAGAGATTTTATATGGGTATATTCACCAATCTCAAACTCGAGATCCTTTCTACGCACATCTACATAAGATTTCTGTCAGCTCGGAGCAGCCCAGAGTCTTTCTCTAATAAACTGGACTTTCTCTAAGGCATAGAATTCTAAGTTAGACCCTATAACTGAGGCCTCACTAACTTCGAACCAACTGACTAGAGATCTGCACCTCCTACCATTGAGAGGTGAATTGGGACCTCTGTCTGAAATAATGGACAATAGAACAACGTGTAATCTAACCAACTTGCTCATGTAGAGTTTGGGATAATCCTCGGCTGAATAAGAGTTATGATATGGAAGGAAATGATCTAATTTGGTCATTCTGGCTAAAATGACCCAAAATAAATCATGCTGATGACGAGTACGAGGAAAACCCATTACAAAGTCTATGCTCACTTTTTCTCACTTCAAAGTAGGAATACTGAACTCCTGTATGAACCCACTAGGCTCCTGATGCTTAATCTTAACCTACAAATATATAGAACACTTAGACATAAGCTCTTTAATATATCTCTTCATCCTACTCTACCAATACATCTCTCCCAAGTCATACTACATCTTTTTGGCCCTTGGATAAATAGAGTAGCACACACCATGCGCTTCTGCAAGAATTCGCTGCCTTAAGTCATCTTCATCTGGAACACAAATATGACCCTGACAATGCAATACACCATCTCCCTCTTTGTAAAAAAACTCTACTTTCTGATCCTTGATTAAGTCTTTTAAATTGACTAGACTGGGATGTCTATCTTTATTTTCTTTCACCTCAGAATCTAGAGATAATTCTGAACTACTCTGAACCCATATATCACCCTCTTCGGTGTCAACTAAGTGAACACCTAGTCTAGCAAGTTAATGGACTTCCTGAGTTAACTTATTCTTACTGTCCTCAACATGAGCAATACAACCCATAGATAGTCTACTAAGAGCGTCGGCCACTATGTTGGCCTTGCCCGGATGATAAAGGATACTCATGTCATAATATTTCAAGAGCTATAACTATCTTCTCTAAAAAAGATTGAGATTTTTTTTGAGAAAAGACATGCTAAAGGCTCTTATGATCTGTGAACACATCTACATAAACATTATACAGGTAATGCCTCTAAATTTTCAAGGCAAAGACTACAACTGGTAACTCAAGATCATGAATTGCATAATTCTTTTGAAGTTTAACTAATATGGAGGCGTAGTCTATAACCTTACTATAATGCATGGGGACATAACCCAAACCTATTTGAGATGCATCATAATATACTTGAAAACCCCATATGTACGGGCCGGAAAAGCTATGATTGAGGCTGAGGTGAGTCTAGTCTTCAATTCCTTAAAACTCTTCTAGCAAGGATCGACCACTAAAACTTGACATTCTTCTGAGTTAATCTAGACAAAGGAGATGCAATAGAAGAAAATCCTTCAACAAACCATCTGTAATATCCAACCAAACCCAAGAAACTCCTAATATATGATAAAGAGATAGGGCGATGCCAGTTACTGCTTTAGTCTTTTGAGGATCTACTGTAATGCCATCACCAAAAATAATATGGCCAAGGAATGTTATTGACCAAAGCCAAAGTTCTCACTTACTAAATTTGGCAAACAACTGATGATTTTTGAGATTGTGAAGTCCAATTGTGAGATGGTCTATATGATCAAGCTTACTGGGGGAATATACTCGAATATCATGTATGCCGACTATAACAAACATATCCAAGTACTGCTTGAACACCTGATTCATCAAGTCCGTGAAAGCTTCTGGGGAATTAGTAATACCAAAAGATATAGCTAGGAATTTAAAGTGACCATACTGAGTAAGAAAAGTTGTCTTTGACATGTCATATTCTTTGAATCTGAGATGATAGTAGCTAGATCTGATATCTGTCTTAGAGAAATAACTAGAACCCTGAAGTTGGTCAAACAAGTCATTGATTTTGGGAAGTAGATACTTGTTCTTGACTGTGACTTTATTGAGTTGAAGGCAGTCTATCCACATTCTGAGAGAACCATCTTTCTTTTGCATGAATAAGACTAGTGCACCGCACGGGGACACACTAGGTCTGATGAATCCCTTATCTAGGAGATCCTTGAATTGTTCTTTTATTTCTCTGAGTTTTGCTGGTGCTATTCCGTATGGTGGAATAGATATAGGCTGATTATTTGGAAGAAGACTGATGCCAAAGTCTATTTCCCTTTGGAGAGGAATTCCTGGAAGATCTTCGAGAAAGACATCTTAATATTTCTTCACAATTGGGAATGAATCAAGGCTGGGAGTTTCAGAATTAGTGTCCTTAACTCAAACAAGATAATAGATACAACCCTAAAAAAAGTTACTCATATTGGCCCTGCTGTCTGCTACCATATGAGGGGCACATCTGGCTAATTGAGTAAACTTAAGAGAATACTCTTTCATCGTCATGTTGCCCTACATGAGGTTGATTAATTCTATAACCTTATCCTCTCTCAGCTCTAGATGAAAGAACCTCTCTAATAATATGGTGAGAAACTTTTCCCACTCATTAGGTCCTGCATCATCTGGCCTTTCAAACTTCTACTTCTTGTACCAATAGTGAGCAAAATCCTGCAATTGGTATGCAACAAGCTCAGCACTCTGAATAGCTGACACCCTCATGATATTGCTAACCTTCTAAACCTGATCAATGAATTCCTGAGGATCCTTACTAACTTAGATATTAAAAAGGATGGAGGATTCATTAGGGTGAATTCTCAAATCCTGGCTGCAGTTGAATTGGCCACTAGGTTGGCCGGAATGACAGCTGGTCATTAATATTTAGTGGAAACTGACTAACCAAGAGAAGTAAATACAGCTTTAAACTATGCATGAGAAACTTGTTTGCCCAAAGGTTCTTCAAGATGATGGGCTGACTGATTCCTGTTTCTTCTTTTAGAAGGCATGTTTTATAGGAGAAAGGGAGAAATAGATTAGACTGAGAGATTGACTTGAGATTATTCTTACTGGCACGACATGAATACTGTAAGATAGGAAACTATTCCTATAATATCTTATAGTCTCCTGTACGTAAAGATGGTACGCAATACGCCCATGCACAAGACTATACTAGATGTGGCTTTCAGACTTTCTAGGACACAATTGTACCTTAGGCTCTAATACAAAGTTTATAAAGCCTTGAATCTAGTACCTAAAATGCTTCACAGTGCTCATGACCATGAATGACCATAAGCTAACCCATGACTGATATTTATGCCTATATACTGCATGATATACTATAGAATGTGAAAATATGAACTTAAAGGCCATAAGATTTAAACGGTAATACAATATCCGATAAAATATAACATCTGGTATGGGGTATAAATACCTAAAACAGAACTGTCTAAATATACTGTAGTCTGAAAAACCTCTAAAACATGATTGTTTGAATAAGGAGTTGATGGAACATGTTCCCAACTAACTCCAGCTGTTGAAATAACCAAGTACTAAAATAATAAATTATCTAATCAAATCATCCTCGAAGGGTGAGGACTCATGGCTGACTGACTATTAATCGTTAGAATCTACTGATGCTCTGGTGCTCGTGTCTCTAAACCTATGGTATAAGACACTACAACGTAAATGTGTCAGTACCTTGTATGTACTGGTATGCCTCTAAGGTAGGATAAATGAATGGAGTTTATATGCATAAACAATACTAGCTAACTTACTAATATGAACTTAAGAATACACGCATGAATACGTAGTAACTATATCTGAGATCATGATAACATGAATTTATTGATAACTAACAGGACTGATAACTGAGTTTTGATCTCTGATATAACTAATAACATGAGTGACTGTATCTGACTGTCGTAAATCTGATGGAACTAGCTGAGTTTGGTACTATTCTATGTTGACTATATCTGACAGTCCTAAATTCTATAACTGAAATCGTGGGAAGTAGTCATCGAATCGATATGCCCTTACTACGCCATTATGGCTGAGTTGGGGTCCAATCTGTAACCCCAATTAGAAGGGTGTCAATACCACTCCACTATTAAGGATAATTGTGAGTAACCCTCTTATAACAGCTGACTCTAGTAAGAACAGTGGGAACCCTCATATAACAGGTTAAGTTGCCTTATCAACCCTTATATAACATACTATGATATCTCAACCTACGTTGGCTATGTAGTTCATGAATTCAAAAATTGCTACAAAGAATCATACTTTTATGTAACAGGTGAGTTCCCATCTTTGGGTTCAATCGATGCTAATTGCTACTCCCATCTGAATAGATACTGAACATGATTAACTTAACTAGAGTAGACTAAATTTATGGAGCTCCGTTAGCTTATGGAATACTATTAAGATTATTAAATTACTGAGCTTTCCTAAGCCACATGACTAACTGGGTTCTATAGACCATTGATTGACTGAGGATATCATGAAAACATGACTCTAAATCTAGGCGCACAACTGTATGTCTTGGGCATAAGTACCCCCAGGACTAGATGGAAGAAAAACTGACAAGGCATGATATTCTTGAATATATGACCAACATCAACAATCCATAATACAATAATTGGAGATATTTCATGTGCATTGGATTATCATAGCTTGATACGTGAATAATATAGCATGTATACATAGCATAATTTCATGAGGGTAACTCATGAGCAATCCAACAACATTTTTAGTACATAAGAATAATATGGAAGTCATTTTGGATTACAATTTAGCAATAGTACATATTTTCTATGCTCCTAGGCATTTTATCAAACATCTTACATGAACAACTTAAGGCATAACTGAAATAATCAAATTTCACAAATCATAAACCACCAAATTCTTTGGATTTCAATTTATATGCTAACGTAGTTTTCATAATTTCACATAAGGATCCCAACATGGGAATCAAACAACAAACATCATTTAACTTGAGCAACCCACAACATAATAATCATGATTCATTAGTTAAAATAGGGTTCTTGAGTTTTATGGATGAAAGAAATAAGTAAATCAACACAACACATACCTTAGTTCTTGGTTTAGCAAAGTGACTGAGAGACTTTCTTTAAATTGAATCCCCAATTGAATCCCTAGCTTGTTCTTGAAAGAAAATTGAGAGCAACTTGTATATTTTTGGTGAAGAATGACTAAATCACATGTTATTGGGTTTAAATAGGGGTGGGAATTTGACCCTTTTTACCCTAGATGTGTCTTTTAATTTTAGTGAAATTTTCCCGAGTTGGACCCCTTATGTAACGCGGCGCTATCAAACTGTGTCACTAGAATTTGATAACTGAGAAATTGTGGGATGACTCGACATAGAGCCATCACATTGCCACTTTATTTACAACTTGGATGTTTTTAGCAACATAGAGAAATCGTACTGAGCCACTAGTTAAAGGAAAATTTTCATTTTAGCTTTTGGCGTGGCGCGCCACAGATCAACTTGGCACGATTTTACGATAGGAACTTGAAATAGTCATAACTTCTTACCCAATTATCGGATTTGGACAAATCTTATATAGATGGAAAGATTATTGAATTTCCCACCTGACAAAAAGTTAAAATCTTAAAAATTCCTAATGGAATAAACATTATTTAATTTAGAAAATAATACTAGACATTCTTGAGATAATATTAGTTAGGAAACTTCGGGGTATTATAATGCTTAATATAGATGCCACACATAAACTGGAATATCTGAAAACTAAAAATCATAATCATAAATAGGAAAACATGTAAAATAAAATAATGAGTTATAGCTTTATGTTTCTAAAAGCTATAGTGGTATTCTATCTTTAAATCATATTGTCTAAATGTAGGAAGCAATCACTTCTATATCTATAAATTGAAATCTAAAATCTCATTGCTAATGTCATATGTAAAGCAGTATATGAATAAAATTGTGATCCTTTACACTTAGTTTCTAAAATTTGTTCTGTAAGTCCTTGCTATTAGGATGTAGGGAATACTTTTTAAAAACTATCCTGGTAGTCTTACTATTATGAAGGTACTTCTAACCAACATACACTATATGACCTATCAAAGTATACAATGTCCAGTTCTCTTATGGGAAAACCTCACATTGGCGAGAGGTCTCACACTATTGCCAATGAGTATAGCTTAATCTAAGTGATCACATCTATATAGAAATGGAAATAATTTGATAATTTGTACTTATGTTGGCTCGTAGTTTTGGGGCATGTAAATATACCCAACTCGGTGATAAATACTACTTTATTTAATCTATATGCTCATTGAGTTGGAAATCCACTTTTAAAACTAGTATAAGGGTTTACAATCAAAACCTCTTATAAATTTGTTTGTTGTAATCTATAATTAAATCTATAAAGTGGATACCATATCCATGCTGAGATAAAAAGATCAATTATTTTTTCAAAAATCTGAATATACAAATCATGGTATGCTTAAAAGTATAATTTTCTTGAAATAACAACATTCAAACTTGGGCTAGTAACCCATGCATCTATTTCAAGTAAAATCATCATAAAGTTTATCCTTGATAATTAAAATATGATAATTTAATTCTAAATATTGAAATTACTGCAATATGTATGAAAATGCAAAAGTAGACATGCAATTCAACATCTAAATCTCGCAAAATCTCATAATCTTCAAATCGCAATAAGTGTGTATAAACCCTAAACTGAAATTCATATAACTTCATGCAAAATTCAACTTTAAAACTAATTTTAGGCACAAGGATGAAAGGATTATCTTTTTTGAAGACCCTACATACCTTAATAGATTAAATTGATAAAGAAGCTTGAACTTTGAGTTCCTAGTTTTGATCTTGATGATTGATTCTTGAAATTATTGAATGAGGAATCTTTAATTATTAGTTATTTTTGAAAAAGAATGGTGGAATTTGGATTTCGTGGTGTTTAAGTTTCGAGGTTCTAAGGTTGCTTGGGGAGAAATTTGATGAAGAGTGAGCATATAATGCTTAAAATAGGTTAAATCCTGTGTATTACATTGGTTGGGGCTTTGGAAAATGACTAGATTTCCCTTTGTAAAAATTTCTCGGAACTAAAAAAAATCCTGATTTGGAAATTCTACATTTTTCAAGAGTATTTTATTTTTAAATTTGTCCCTTGAGATTCTAGGAGATAAACTAAGCAAAGAAAAAGTATGGGTACTACATATTTTTATTGAAATTTAGGCGGCATTATCTTTATGGTGTTCATGTTGATATTTTTTCTAATAATAAGATCCTTCAATATGTGTTTACCCAAAAAGTATAAAATCTATGGAAAAGAAAGTTGCTTGAGCTATTAAAATACTTGTACATGAGTCTTCATTACCATCCTAGTAAGGTGAATGTAGTCACCGATGCTCTTAGTAGATTGTATATGGGGAGTTTCGACCATAATGTTGAGGATAAGCAAGAATTTGTAGGGTATATTCACTATTTGGCAAATATTTGATTTCGACTTGTGGAATTTGAGAATGGTGGTGTATTTGTTTATTCGGTATCTCAATCATCTTTTGTTGTTGAGACAAAGGAAAAGAAAGTCTTGGACCACTAATTGATTAAGACCAAGGGTTATATGGGTGAATACAATGTCGCATACCATGGTTGGCTATGCATTCCCAATGTCGATATATTGAGGGAAAGGGTCACGGCCAAGGCTCATGGACACCGTTATGCTGTTGATATCAGTTCCACCAAGATGAATCATGACCTTAGAGAGTTTTATTAGGGGCATAATATGAAACATGATGTTTCTATCCATGTGGCTAAGTGTATAGTTTCCTAACAAGTAAGAGTTGTGCACTTGAGGCCCGGTATCCTATACTAAGAGATTGTGTTACCCAAGTAGAAGTGGGAGTCGATTAATATACCCTATTTTACCAGTCTCCCTAAGTATTAGAATCAATGTGATTCTATTTGGATCATTGTTGATAGATGTAATGCCCTGAATCTGGTACTGAGAACGCTACATGGTGCTCATAACCTCGAAGAACCAAAAGGGAACCCATGACAGATAATTGTACCTGAACACTGCATAATATATTATATCAACATGGATATAAAGGATAAAAGGTCATAAGGTTTAAAATTGATAAAACATAACATAAGAAAGTATGGTATATCAATACCAAAACAAACTGAAACAAAACTGTCTGAACATACTGTAGTTTGTAAAGACTTTAAAATTGAACTGTCTAAATAAAGGGTTGATGGGACATGTCCCCAACTAAATCCAACTACTGAAATAAACTGTATAATAAAGAAATAAAGTAATTATAATGTCCTTGAAGGATGAGGAATCACTCTAACTCTAACTGCTAAATGGGAAAGCTACTGATGCTCTGGAGCTCGTGCTTCTGAACCTATGGTATATAATAAAACACCATAGCGCAAATTCATCAGTACGATTGAATATACTGGTATGTATGTGAGGTAGGTTGAATGCAAAGGGTTCAAATGCATGAACAATACTAACTGACTGTATAATATGAACGTTAGAATACATGCATGAATAACTGTCTGTAACTAAATTTGTGATGGTAATGACTACTGAGTCTGATTATTGATAACATAAGTTACTGATAATAGATATAACTGATATTGAGTGACTATATCTGATAGTCTAGGTTCTGATGGAACTAGCTGAGTTTAATATTGTGCTGAGTTGACTATATCTGGTAGTCTTAAAATCGAAAGAACTATGTAAGTTCTTTTACTTAGACCGAGACTGTGGGAAGTAGTCATCTAATCGACATGCCCTAAATAACATAGTATAGCTGAGTTGAGGTCCAATCTATATCCCCAATTGGAAGGGTGCCAATACCGCGCCACTAGTAAAGATAAGCTTTGGGTGACCCTCATCTGATAGTGTCCCTAAAAGAGAATGGTGGCACCCTCATCTAACAGTGTTTATCCACCTCATTTGTCAGTGTTAATGTCTCAACCTATATTGGCTACATTGTTCTGGAATGCAAGGATTACTTCTAAGGATCACACCCTCAACTGGCAGTTTGTGTCCTCATCCTTGGGTTCACTCGGTGCGAAATCCTACTCCCATCTAAATGAACACTAAACATGGTTAACTTAACTAAACTAGTCAGAGTTCATTGAGTTCCATTGACTGACAGAATACTATTGAGATTACTAAATTACTGAGCTTTTTGAGATTACTTGGATTACTGAGTTTTCATGATTCACATGACTGACTGAATTCTACTGAACATTGCTTGACTGAGGATACCATGACAACTTTACATAGGCTCTAGGCATACAACCTAATTGTCGGGTACAAGTACCCTAAGGACTCTACAGAAAGAAACTGACCAGGCATGACATTATTGAATACATGACCAACATCAACAATCCATAATACAATAAGTTAGGGATTTCATGAAGTGCATGGTTATCATAATCTTGTACGTAATAGGAATGTATTTACTCAATGTCAAAATTTCATACTCTAGCATCATGATCATTCCAACAAACATCTACATTAAATTTCATACTCTAGCATCATGATCATTCCAACAAACATCTACATTGCACATCAATAGCATGGGAGTCATTTGAACATAAGGGTAAAATATTAATCCGTCACATAAATCACAATTAAGCTATATTACATAATTTCTAGTCTCATGCATTTTATCAAACACTTAGCTTGCATGACTTAAAGTATGGAATAATCATTAAATTAACACATCATAAACAACTAAAATTCATGGTTTTCAACTCACATGATAACATATTTTCATAAAAACACATAAATATTCCAACATAGGAATGATACAAGAACCACATGAACATATTCAACCCATAACATAAATATAATAATCTATAGTTTAAAACATGATTCTTGGGATTCATGGACGAAAGGAATCCATTAATGAACAGTATGAATACCTTAGTACATGATTCTATGAAGATTTATGATGGAATTTTCTTGAATTTGAATCCCTAATTGTGAACTATAACTTGTTCCTAAAAGAATTTTGAGAGAAGTGACTATATTTTTGTTGAATTGGGGCTAAATCCCGTGTTATAAGATTATATAGGGGTAAAAAATACCCATTCTTCCCATAAAACAACAAAATAATGGGGTGTTTACGTAACTTTGGCCATAATATATGAGGTGCACAACTTATTGTGTAAGCTAGGTTGTGTGGCACAAAACATATGTTCATCGCACAACTTTTGGTATAAGTTAGCTTGTGCATCGCAAAAATTATGGCATAACCATTCCAGTAGCCTTAGTTGATTTGTTAGGCGATGTACTCTACTTTGCAAAGCCATAACTTCATGCTCGATTGTCGTATTTTGGTAAAATTGGTATCTTTGGAAAGCTTATTCGATTATCTACAAATTGGCTGGTCTAAATTTGCAAAAATACAACATATACATCAAGTTATAATAGTTCAAAGATGACTCTTTTGAAATCAAACACTAAAACTAGATGGATTCAAAAGCTCTTAGCTTGCCTTACTCTACGTGACTCTTACGAACACGCTTAACACATCATAAGCTCTCTTCTCACTAGGATACTCATTGAAAAACATGTACTCAAATATGAATCATAGGATATGAGGTTTCATACGTAGGAAAAATAGTTTATTTTATAGCTTAAAAATATACAGAGTATTACAATATCTCCCTCTTGGGAATATTTATCCTCGAATGAGACTTAATAGACTATGAATACTGATGGACTGGACTAACTTAAGGGGAGTTAACAATTGAAACATAACTTTATGAATGGAACTATTGTTATACTAAAATCTAATACTGAATATGCATGTTTGATGCATGGATATCTAACTCAGTTGTTCCTCATGAAAGCATGACTTAAATTATTGATAAGGTGAGCTTCTTTACTGAACATACATGTCTAATGTATGAATAATTGACTGAACTGACTCTTGAATTCTTTACTGAACATGCAATAGAAATTAATACCAAGTTTATAATGGGGATCTGAACATGACCTGAATACCAAGTTTGTAACTAAAATCTTAACATGAAACTGAAAAGCTTAAGGAGAACTGTTAGCTTGAACAAAGTCTGAGTTAGCAGAGAAGAGGTGAGGATCCTTGGTTCACATATCTACTTCTTCTTCCCAAGTAGCTCCCTAAACGAACTGATTCGTCCAAATAACTTTTACTAGACGAACTTCTTTGTTCCTTAGTCTGTGAGGCTGATAGTCTAAGATTTTGACTAGAATATCTTCATAAGAGAGGTTGTTCTAAACATCTATGCTCAAAATAGGGACTAGAGCGACTTGGTCACCTATCCACTTTTTAAGCAAAGAGACATGGAAGACTGGATAAACTGAGGCTAGATCTGAAGGCAACATAAACTCATAAGACACCTTGCCAAAACGAATGATAATTTTGGAGGGACCAGAATATTCGGGACTGAGCTTTCCTTTCTTGCTAAACTACATCACCCACTTTGTGGGAGAGATCATTATATAGACATAATCACCAATCTCGAACTCGAGATCCTTTCTGCGTACATCTGTATAAGACTTCTGGTGTCTCTGACCAGCCCAGAGTCTTTCTCTGATCAACTATACTTTTTATAAATATCGAATACGAAGTCAAGCCTTACAACTAAGGCCTCACTAACTACAAACCAACTGACTGGAGATATGCATATTCAACCATAGAGAGCTTCAAATGGAGCCATTCAAATACTAAAATGATAGCTGTTATTTTATGCAAACTCAATCAAAGGCAAGTTGTCATCCCAACTACCTTTGAAATCAATTGCATACACCATTGTCATATCTTCTAAAGTCTAATGGTCCTTTCTTCTTGACCATATTCAGAGGATGAAAGGTTGTACTAAGATAAACTTGGGTACCAAGACCCTTTTGGAATGTTTTCCAAAAATGAGACGTCAACTGGCTACCTTTATCTGAGATACTAGATAGCAAAAGACCGTGCAATCTGGCCAACTCTCTAATGTAGAGTTTGGCATAATCTTCAGCTGATTAAGAGATATGGACAAGAAGGAAATGAGCTAATTTGGTCATCCTATCTACAATTACCCAATCTAAATCATATTGATGATGAGTACGAGGCAAACCCATCACAAAGTTCATGTTCACTTCTTCCCACTTCCAAGTAGGAATGGTGAACTCCTGCGTGGACTCACTAGGCTTCTACTGCTCCATCTTAACCTGCTAACATGTAGAGCACTTATCCATACACTCTATGATATCTCTGTTAATCCCACTCCACTAATATATCACCCGCAATTCGCGGTACATATTATTGGTCCCTAGATGAATAGAGTAGCATGCACCATGTGTTTCTATAAGAATTTTTTTCCTTAAGTAATCTACACCTAGCATGTAAAGACGACCCTGATAATGTAAAATAAATCTTCCCCTTGGGAGAAAACCTGTACTTTTTGGTCCTTGACTGACTCTTTCAATATGACAAGGCTGGGATCTCTATCCTACCTTTCTTTCACGTCAAAAACTATAAATCATTCTAAACTACTCTAAACCCATATATCACCCTCTTCTATATCGACTAAGCAAACACCTAGTCTAGCAAGATGATGTACTTCCAGTGCAACATTCTTCTTACTATCCTCAATAATAGAAATACTACCTATAGACAGTCTACTAAAAGGGTCGGCTACTACGTTGGCCTTGCTCGAATGGTAAAGGACACATTTCTTAATATTTTAAGAGATCTAACCACCTCCTCTGACGAAGATTCAGATCATTCTAGGAAAAGACATACTGAAGGATCTTATGATCTATGAACTCATCTACATGTACTCCGTATAGATAATGCCTCCAAATCTACAAGGCAAATAATACGGTTGCTAACTCAAGATCATGAGTTGTATATTTCTTCTTATGGGGTTTAAGCTGTCTAGAGGCATAGTCTATGACCTTTCTATGCTGCATGAGGACACAACCAATACCTACTCTGGATTCATCATAACACACTACGAAACCATCTGAACCATTTGAAGGAGCCAAAATTGAAGCTGAGGTAAGTCAAGTCTTCAACTCCTAAAAACTCTTCTCGCAAGGATATGAACACTAAAACTTGACTTTCTTCTGAGTCAATTTTGACATAGGGGATACAATAGAAGAAAATACTTTGACAAACCATCTATAATAGCCATCTAAACATAAGAAACTCCTGATATCTAATAGAGAGACATGTCTGAGCCAATTTCTTATTGCTTTGGTCTTTTAAGGATTAACCCTAATGCCATTACTAGAAATGATATGACCAAGGAATGATACTGACCTTAGACAAAGCTCGTACTTACTGAATTTAGTAAATAGCTGATGATCTCTAAGAGTCTGAGCATAATTCTGAGATTTCTGCATGATCATGCTCACTGCAGGAATAAACCAGAATATCATCTATAAAGACTATGACAAACATGTCCAAGTACTCTTTGAAGGCACGGTTCATTCAAAATCTAGAACTAGACTACTCTGTTTTTGCAATCGCCTATAGCATAGCAGGAATAAAGCTAATCCATGCCAAGAATGACATCAAAATTAGATAATTCTAATTCTACAAAGTCTGTTGAGGTGACATTCTTAAATATCATTATCGGATAGTTCTTGTATACCCACCCGGCTATGAATGTTTTTCCCACTAGGATAGAGACTGAAAAATTCTTTGTGATGAGCGACCTAATGCTAACACATTTGAATCTTTTAACCAAGAATAATTGCAAAGTCTTAAGGAACTTTTGTCATTTTTGATTGTTTATGTTTGATTTTGCAGTTTAAGTTGATATGATAGAGAACCAACAAGAATGAAAGCAAAGAAGCTACAATCTGAAGAAAAGTGAAGATAAGTATAGCTGACAACATTTGTGATGAGTCATCATCCCTGTTATAAGATATCAAGTTGGTCGTCAGCAATAGAAAGAAAATTGGCCTAAAGTTAAAGCTGTGATGATATTTTGTGATATGTCGTCAAGATTCTGATAAGCTGTTAGGAATGTCATCAGCCTAAGCCAGCCAAGGTACACTGAAGCAAAGCATTGATAACATTTTGTGATAAGCCAAGATGGAGTGGATAAGTGTTTAAGTTTATCATCAGCCTTAAGCAGGAAGGGCCAAAATTGAAGAAGGAGCTGATAGTCTCCTGATAGTTTATCACAAATGTCGTCACCTAATCTGAGGGATTTCTAATTTTTCTTAATTTTTTCATTATTTAAAGTTAACTATTTTAAAGCTTTGTTTTAGGGTTTTTCAAAGGAGATTCAGTAAATAGAGTTTGACATATTGAGTTTTTTAGATTACTTGACATTTTGCTCTCTCTGTACTTTTGTCTTAAAAGGCAAATACTTTAAAATATTATTATCATTATTTTAGGATTTTCCTCTATGATCTAATCTGTGATCCAATAGTTATTATTCTTCTTGTGGTAAGTTTAACTTTAAAAGCATGAATACAACTTTCTATTTTGATTTTAGCATTATGAATGGCTAAATTCTATTAACCTTAATTATGAGATCTAGGGTTAGGTCTTGACAAGGTGCTTAGTGTTCAAGATTCAAAATGTGGTAGGATTTTTTAATAATTCTGAGGTTTTAATTAAAGTATGTTGGTTACAAATTATAGACAACACCTGCTTTGGTTTTCTTGAGAATGAAATCAAATATAGTGGGAAGTGAATTATCAACTTGGACTTGGAAATAATCCGTTTAATAATCAACACTGTATCAAGGTTGGTTACACTAAGGTAAAATCTCGGTAGTGAATATAAATTCCCTAAGTCCGAGAGGATTTGGTAGTTAAATACTTAAGTAGGTCGAGAGACATTTAAGCATAATATTGATAAAGATAACTTGTTGTTGTACCTACCATGAGAATCTTAAACCACTTTCAGCATCTGTCAACTACCAAAAGCCCTAGTGAACATAATTCTAGTTTCTCAATAAACTCTTGAGTACAAACACTAATCAAAGTAACTGGAAATTACTTATTAAACTAAAAAAAACCCATCTCTGGAAACATTTAACTATTTGTTGATTAATTTGCAGAAGTTTTATGCTTATGCCATATTGCATGTGGGATTTAACCCCAACCTAGTTGGGTTTTATAGTGATAACAATTGCTTACATTGTTATTCTGAGGTGTAGTTCGAGCATTATTAAAAATGGCATCGTTATTAGGGAATATGGTTGTAAACTAAAGTTTGTAAGCATAAATTGACCGTTAGTTAAGTTTCCTAGTTTTACGTTTGTTTGTTGTTTTTGTTTATTTGTAGGATTTTATAGTGTATGCCAAGCACCAGAAGTTCTGGAGAACTATTATTACCACCTAATATGGAACCATAATGAATAGGAAGAATGGCAGAAAAGCAAGAGACTGAATAACTGGAAGCCTTGGCTAGAACTCAAGTGAATGTGAAAAATATCGAGCAACAGGCATGACATCCAAATCCTGAGGATGAAGATTTGGGAGATATGAAGTTGTTGAATACTTGGATCTCAAGTCGTGTAGTGCAGATAGCTGCACTAGTATTATGTAATATTAATTGGAACCATCAATTCAGAGAAAGATACGAGTGCTAGCCAGTCCAGTATGATCCCAATGATGATAATGATAGCATTGACGGGGCAGGTGCAATGGGTGAAATCATTCCTCTACTGTTAGAACCTAGGGCCCAGTTCTACATTATGAGTACCATGATCCAACTCCTAAATCTGAAGGGATTATTTGATGGCCTTCCTGGGGGTGATCCAAACCTGCATCTTATGCATTTTGTCACCACTGCAAATCTTTTGATAAACCAAGAGTGGGCCAAAATGCTATCCGATTGAGATTTTTCCCGTTGTCTCTGTCTGGGGGAAAACTTTGTAGTTAAATGAACTGGGACATGATTCTACAACTAACTGGAGGTAGTTGAAAGGATATTTGCTATAAAGGTTCTTTCTTTCTTCTAGAAGGGTACAGTTGAGGGATAAGAACACCAACTTTAGAGAGCTCCCTACTGAAGCCTTGCATCAAACATGGGAAAGATTCAAGAAGAAGCTGACATATTATGCGAACCACAACATAACAGACATACATTTGATGGAGACTTTGTACAGGATTCTTAACTCAATCATGAAGCCAATTATAGATAATGCTGTTGGTGGTTCTTTTGTTGATCATACATTTCCAGAGGCTTTAAATATATTGGACAAAATGACAAAATAGAGTCGGCCATGGAAAACCAGAGAACCTTTGGTAGCTAGCCCCATGACTTTTCTGAGTATTATATAGAACAACGCAAAAGAGAAGAGGAGCTTGACCAAGACATGGCTCACCTAAAATGTAGATGAACTTTCTGACCAAGCACTTCCTATTAGGTAAGTTTGAAAAGATAAAAGCTGTGAGATCTCAGGATAGAAGTGATACTGATGCAGATAAAGAGGATAACTATGTTTATAATCAGGGGTGTTACCGAGGAAATAGACAAGGAAATCAAGGTCCGTCTTACTACGATAAGACTCATTATAAAGATAAAGAGCAAGGAAATTAGAGAAACAACAATGATAGGAGAGGGCTATATGTTCCTACTGGAAATCATGAGGCTGCTTCAATCAGTTTAGAAAAGATATCCATAGAGGATATGATGGCTAAGTTGTTGAAGGGAGTTGAGGAAACCAACTCTGGCGCAACCACCATAAAGACCAATTTGATATCCATCAGTTAGTTGGTGTAATCACACTTTACCCCAATCAAACAGTTGGAGCAACTGATGAGCTAACTATCCACATTATTCAACCAGATGAAGAGTGGAACATTACTAAGTGATACAGTCCAAAATCTGCGGAATAATGGCTTATGCATGGTGATTACCACTAGGAGTGGTAAAATTTTATTTTGACCTACTGTGGGAAAATCTATAGATGATGAGGTAGTTGTTGATAGACCGAAAGATGGTGATCTAATAGAGTCTAAGATGCTAGATAATTCTAACGATGTTTTATAGAAAGGATAAGAGAAGGAGAAGGAGGTAGTGCTGAAAACTATCCCAAGGCCACTACCTCCCTTTCCTCAATGATTAAAGAAAAAAGTAAACAGTACAAAACTCAACAAAGTCATGGAAATGCTAAATGAATTGACAATAAATGTGTCTTTGGTTGAGGCACTTGAGCAAATTCCAAGTTATGATAAGTTCATAAAGGAGTTGGTGACCAAGAGAAGAGTGGTGAGCTACGAATTGAAGGATTATCTCCATTATTGTAGTGCTATTTCTATGAGGTCCTTGGTGCAAGAAAAGCCAGAAATAGAACATTCACTATTCCTTATATGATTGGGTCTATGGAATTTGCTAAGGAGTTATGTGATATGGGAGCAAGCATTAATTTGATGCCGCTAGCAGTATATAGAAAGATGGGCCTAGGAAATCCCACACCCACCAATATGCGACTCATGATGTCTAATAGGTCAGTGAAATGACCTGTTGGTATTTTATATTATGTGTTGGTAAAGGTAGAAAGCTTTATTTTCCCTATAGGCTTTGTCATTCTGGATTGTGAGGTGGACTTTGAGGTGCTCATAATCTTGGGTCGAACTTTCTTTGCAATCAGAAGTGTGTTGATTGGTTTCAAAGCGAATGCACTTCTATTCAGGATAAATGATGATGTGGTATGGTATAATGTGGGAAAATCAATGAATTAGCATGAATAAATAAGTGTATTCTTAGTAGTTGATATGTATTAGGAGGATGAACAAGAGGTGTCAATAGCTGAATAACTTGTTGCCAAACCATTGGTCGTAGTTATGATGAATTTTGATAGTTAAGGCATCGGGGAGTATGAAGAGACTGCTTGGGCTTTAATAGGTATGGGGTGATACATTTATGTTCCTAAGAATCTATACCTTGACCTCGCTAATTGACCATCACCACCAGCCAATCCATCTATTTAGGAGCCACCGGTGTTGGAATTGAAAGAAATTCCTGTGCACTAATAATATATGTTTTTGGGCAACAAAAATATGCTACCTTTTATTACTGCAGCTGATTCAAGTGACAAACAGGTAAACAAACTTATTACAATACTACAGAGGCGCAAAAAAGCTATAGGATGGACCATCACAGATATTATTGACATTCCCCCTAGCATCTACATGCATAAAATTCATCTTGAGGAATATTGTATTCCAACCATAGAGCATCAGCGCCATCTTAACCCACCAATGCAAGAAGTATTCAAGAAGGAGATCATTATATAGTTGGATGCTGGAGTGGTTTACCCAATTTATGATAGTAAATGGGTGAGCCCAGTTCAATGTGTGCCATAAAAAAGGATATGACTATGGTTGCAAACGATAAGAATGAGCTGATTCCACTTAGGCCTATGACTGGGTAGATATTTTTCATGGACTACCGCAAACTAAACTCATGCACTCTGAAAGATCACTTCCCGATGCCATTTATTGACCAAATGCTTGATCGATTGGCTGGAAGGGGATGGTACTGCTTTTTGGATGGCTATTCTGGATATAGTCATATCTGTATTGCTCCTGAAGATCAGAAGAAGACTACATTGATATGACCATATGGTACCTTTACCTTTAAGAGAATATCGTTTGGGCTGTGTAATTCACCCGCTACTTTTCAATAGTCCATAATGTCTATTTTCTAGTATATGGTAAAGGACACCATATAGGTATTCATTGATGATATCTCTATGGTGGGAGACTCATTTGAGTCGTGTTTGGTAAATTTGAGTATGGCCTTGCAAAGATGTATTCAATTTAACTTGGTGCTATATTGGTAAAAATGCCACTTTATGGGAAAGGAGGGCTTTGTTCTCGGGCACAAAATTTCAGCAAAAGGCATAGAAGTTGATCAGGCCAAGGTTGAAGTTATTGAGAAGCTACCCCCTCACATTTTAGTTTATGTAGTATGTAGTTTTCTTAGACAGGTTGGAATTTATTAGAGGTTTATAAAAGACTTTTCGAAGGTTGTAGGTCAACTTTGCAAACTTTTTGAAAAAAAGTAAAGTTTTCCTTCGATTATGATTGCCTGAAAGCATTTGAATGCCTTAAAAAGAATTTGGTTGAGGTCCCTATTGTTATTGCACCAGACTGGTCAAAACTATTTGAGATCATGTGTGATACAAGCGGTGCTGCCCTTGGAGTTGTATTGGGACACAAGAAGGAAAAACTATTTCATCCGATATATTACGCCAGTAAAATACTGAATGACATACAAATGAATTACACCGTCACTGAGCAGGAACTTCTGGCTATAGGGTATGCTTCTGAGAAATTTAGGGCTTATCTGCTTGGGACAAAAGTGATGGTCCACACCGACCAGGAAGCCTTGCGGTATTTATTGGTAAAGAAGGATGCAAAAACCAAGGCTGATTAGATGGGTATTACTGCTATAAGAATTTGAATTTAGGGTCAAAGATAGGAAATGTTAGAAAACCAGGTTATAGATCATCTGTCTAAAATAGATGGTGAACAAGCAAGTAGTGATCAAAAGGAGATAAATGATGCGTTCCTCGATGAGGAGATCTTGGCTGCTGCTATGGAAAAATTGCCTTGTTATGTGGATTATGCAAATTATATTGTGAATTAGGTCATAAAAAAATCATTCTTTCCATCAAAGAAAAAAATTACTGCATGATATGACACGTTATTTCTTGATAAGCCATACCTCTTTCGGCGATGTGCGGACAATATTATAAGGAAATGCATGCTAGAAGTGGACGTGTTATGTATATTGCAAGCATGTCATGCTTCCCCAGTTGGAGGTCACCATACAGGAGACTGAATGGCTAGGAAGGTTTTACAGAGTGGCTACTATTGGCCAACATTGTTAAAGGATGCCCACGATTTGTCCTGAAATGTGAGCAATATCAGAGGTAGGGGTCAATCTCTAAAAGACATGAGATACCCTTAACTAAGATGCTTAAAGTAAAATTGTTTGATGTCTAGGGCATTGATTTCTTGGGTCCTTTTGTAAGATCGTATATGATGAAGTATATTTTTATTGCTGTAGACTATGTCTGGAAATAGGTCGAAGATGTAGCCTTGTCTGATAATGAAGGGAAGAGGGTTGCTATTTCTTTCAAGAAGAACATCTTCTCTAGCTTTCGAGTACCACACACTATTATAAGAGATAGAGGATGTCATTTTTGCAACAAAGTTTGTAGAGATACTTTAGCAAAATATGGGGTAAAACAACACAAACTAGCTACTCCATACCACCCACACAATAGTGGTTAACTGTAGGTGTCAAATCAAGAGATTAACACCATCCTAGCTAAAATAGTGAATGTTAGTCAAAAAGATTGGTCCCAAAAACTTGATGATGCCTTGTGGGCATATCGGAATGCTTTCAAAACACCTATTGGCATGTCACCATTTTAGTTGGTCTATGGACAAGCTTTCCACCTACTAATTAAACAGGAGCACAAGGCCTTATGTGTACTCAAAAGGCTGAATTTGAGTTGGAACGAGGCAGCTGAGTTGAGACTGAGGTAACCAAATGAGTTGGATGAATTTCATCTCAGGGAATATGAATGAGCGGACCTATAAAATGAAAAGATGAAAAGTACCATGATTGGAGAATAGACAAATAAGACTTCCAAAAAGGTGACTTGGTGTTTTTATTCAATTCCAGGCTCAAACTATTACCAGGTAAGCTTAAATATACCTGGTTGGGTCCTTTTAAGGATAGTCAAGTCTACTAATCTAGAGTAGTGGAACTTGAAAACGAAAAAAGGCAGTACCTTCAAGGTCAATGGGAAATGTGTCAAGCTTTATATTTATCCAAAAGAATCGATAAAAATTATCACGATTATCTATCTCGAAAAAGTATGAAGTATTCTAGATACCTGAGTCATGCGGCGACGTTAAATCAAATGCTGCATGGGAGGCAAACCATGACCCCTGGGATTGATCTATTTTAGGTATACTCTAACCCGAAGTTTAGATTTTCTCTGATATTAAGTTGAATGTGTAGAGTAAATTTATTATTGTAAAAATTTTGTAGCCAGCTAGGAGAAGTACATGTACTTTAGGTAGTTTAATATTTTTTTTATTTTTGTACACCTCTTCAAGTGGTCTAATTCTGTAACTGTGTCAATTGCTTTTAAGTATGACCACTGTGCATCTTTGTGTGGCATTAGTTCTAGTAACATAGTATCTATTGCTAAATAGTTGCATGAACTAAATGAGTTGTAGCCTTTGATAGACTTGTGTGACAAGTGTGTGAGTAACTACTTAGTTCGCTCTTTTGTTTGAAGCAAAAACTTGCTTGGTTAGTCCTTCCTAGGTTGAAGGATAGGGGTTAGGAAAGGATCATAGGTCATTTTGATATTAGCTCACTTTAGCCTAAATGACATTACCTATGTGTATCATATCCCTTCATCCCTGCTTTGAGCCTAATTTGCCTGTTTCTTTGTATGACACTTATCACCTCCCCATTTAGATCATAATGAACCTTTTTTCCCTTGTCCTCCTTGGACGCTGTGCACCTTAACTTTGGCAAATGGGCTAAGTTGAGAGTGGCTATCATAGGGGTGTGTGATATAAAATAAGTATGAAGAAAGGTAGCATAAAAGGATAGAATAAAAGATGGGTGCAGAAGAAAGAGAGAAAGAAAAAGAAAAATTGTGAAAAAAAGTGATTGAGAAAAGGCCGCACCCATCCTAAATCAGTGTGATCAAGAAAAGATAAGAGTGAAAAAGGCTAATGAGTGATACCCCAAAAAGAAAGTGTAGGGTCAAGGAGGCTTAATCACTTTAAAGAAGATCGAGTATCCTACCATCCCCTAACCTACATTGCATGCCAAAGAGAAGTCCTATAGTGATCCTAACCGACCTATCTGAAGATCTGGGTAAAGAAAAATAAGGGCAAGCTTATGGTACTTGGCATACACTTGTTGGAACTTCGTTCTGAGAGTGAGTGTTTTGATTATCCCTATGGTTACATATATAATTCCTGATATGAGTTGAGAGGGATTTCTTTGCTGTGAGGGCATACTGGTTACATTACTATTTACTGATTTGTATGGGTAGTGTAATAATGGTCTATGCATGGTTTTTATACCTTGGAGATGGAAAAGTGTTTTAAGATGATACAGATAATTGACTGCCAAGTGTACTTTGTATTTTCTTACTTCTGTTAAGTTCCTTGATTATAAGCAATTGTTTTAAGTTGAGGGTGTTGATGTGTGAACTAATTCTAACATATTTGAAGCTTTTAACTATGAATAATTGTGAAGTCTTAAGCAACTTTTATCATTTTTGATTTGTTTATTTTTGATTTTGTAGTTTAAGCTGATATGATAGAGAACCAACAAGAATGAAAGAAAAGAAGTTGAATCTAAAGAAGTCTGAAGACAAGTGAGGCTGACGACATTTGTGATAAGTCATCAGCCCTATGATAAGCTATCAAGTTGGTCGTCAGCAGTATAAATAAAATTGGCCTAAAGTGGAAGCTATGATGACATTTTGTGATACGTCGTGAAGCTTCTGATAAGCTATTGGGAATGTCGTCAGCCTAAGGTACCTAAGGAAAACTGAAGCAAAGCCTTGACAAAATTTTGTGATAAGCCATCACGGAGCTGATAAGTTCTCAAGTTTGTCGTCAGCCTTAAGCAAAAAGCTCAAAGATTAAAGAAGTAGCTAACGACATTTGTTGTAAGTTGCCAGTATCCTGATAGGGTATCACAAATGTCGTCACCTTATCCTAGGGATTTCTATTTTTTATTAATTTGTTTCCTTATTTTGAGTTAACTATTTTAAAGCTTTGGTTTAGGGTTTTTTAAAGGAGATTCAACACATAGATTTTGACACATTGAGCTTTTTAGAGTACTTGATATTATTCTCTCTCACTACTTTTGGCTTCAAAAAGAAAATACTTTGAAAGATTATTAGCTTTATTTGGGAATTTTCCTTTATGATCAAATCTGAGATCCAATAGTTATTATTCTTCTTGTGGTAAGTTTAACTTTAAAAGTATAAATACAACTTGTTATTTCGATTTTAGCATTATGAGTAGCTAAATTCCATTAACCTGAATTATGGTGCTTAGTGTTCAAGATTCAAAAGGTGGTAAGATTTTATGATAATTCTGAGGTTTTGATTAAACTCTGTTGGATGTAAATTATAGACAACAGCTACTATGGTTTGCTTGAGAAAGAAATAAAATATAGTGGGAAGTAAATTATCAATAGGGACTTGGAAATAATCCATTTAATAATCAGCGCTGTAAAAAGGTTGTTTACCCTAAGGTAAAATCTGGGCAGCGAATACAAATGCCCTATGTTTGAGAGGATTAGGTAGTTAAATTCTTAAGTAGGTCGAGATATATTTAATCATAATATCAATAAAGACAACTTGTTGTCCTACCCACCGTGAGAATCTTGAACCACTTTCAGCATATGTCAAGTACCAAAAGTTTTAGTGAACATAATTCTTGTTTCTCTATAAATTCTAGAGTACTAACACTAATAAAAGTAACTGGCAATTACTCGTTAAACTAAAAACCCCCCATCTGTGGAAACATTCAACTATAAGTTGATTAATTCACAAAAGACTTACGCTTACACCATATTACATATGAGATTCAACCCTAACCTAGTTTGGTTTTATATTGATAAAGATCATTTACATTCTTATGGTGTAAGCTAGGTTATGCAGCGCACAACTTATCGCCTAAGTTATGTAATTGTCGCACAACTTATGGAATAAGTTAGGTTGTGCATCGAACAACTTATGGAATAACCATTCCAGTAACCTTAGGCAATTTATTAGGCGACACTCTCCACTTTGCAAAGCCATAACTTCTTGCTCGGCTGTCGGATTTTGGTAAAATTTTTATCACTGGAAAGATAAATTAATTCTCGATATTTTGGGTGGTCTAAATCTTCCAAAATACAAAACATACATCAAGTTATGCCTTTTCAAAGATGACTCTTGCAAAATCAAACTCTAAAACTTGATGGATTCAAAAGCTCTTATCTTGCTTTACTATAAGTGACTCTTATGAACACGCTTAACATATCATAGGCTATCTTCTCACAAGGATACTCATTGTAAGTCATGTAATCAAATATAAATCACAGGATAGAACATTTCATATGTAGGAACATTGGTTTATTTTCTAGCTTAAAAATATATAGGGTATTAAAATAGATGACCAATTCTACTTATTTCTTCCCTATGAGGACTAATTGTATGATAGAAGATTATGCTAAATTGTATCTTGCAAAGATCATGAAGTTGCATGGTCCAGTGGTGTCTATTATCTAGGATCGTGGTCCTCTATTTTCTTCCTAATTTTTGAAGTCATTCTAAAAACGTTTAGGAACCAAGGTGTGCCTTAGTACCGCCTTCCACCTGTAAATGTGTGGTAAACCCAAAAGGACTGTCCAAACTTTAAATGATATATTGTGGAAGTTTTTAATTGATTATGGTGGTAGCTTGTATGAACCCTTACCTTTAATAGAGTTCGCCTATAATAATATTACTACTCTAGTATCGAATAGAGCCTTTAGAAGCATTGTATGGTAGGAGATGTTGATCTCCTATTGGGTGGTATGAAGTTGGCGAAGGTAAGTTTCTTAGGCCTGATTTAGTTCACAAAGCCTTACAGAAGGTGAAGGTTATTTTATATAGATTGAAAACCACTCAAAGTCTGAAAAAGTTTGATATAAATGTGAGGCGTAGGGACTTGGAGTTTAGTGTCGGTGATTGGGTATTCTTGAAAGTATCTACCATGAAGGGAGTAATGCAATTTGGTAAAAATGTGAAACTTAGACCCCTCTTTGTTGATCCATAATTTATTTTTAAGAAGGTTAGAAATATTGCCAATAAGTTGGAGTTGCCACCTAGTTTGGACCCCTTTCACCCAATATTCCATGTATATATGTTGAAGAAATATGTGGGTGATCCTTCCTTTGTTGTTCCCTCAAAATATATTGGTATTTTTGACTCTTTGTCCTATGAGAAGGTTTCAATGAGGATCTTAGATAGGCAAGTTCTCCGGTTTCAAACAAAAGAGATAGTTTTTGGTAAAGGTTCTATGGATGAACCAAAAGTTCAAGGAAGCTGCTTCAATGGCAAATGAGGACATTAAGTTCAAGTATCCACATTTATTTCCCATTTCACAAGATTTTGAATTAGATATGTGTAAATATCTTTGATTTTATGTATGTGTTGGGTTCAAGTCCCCCTTGATAATGTTCTTGAGTCCCTAAAATTTGAAGGATCTACATGACCTTTATTATGGTAGGATTCCCTAGTGAATGAAAGGAAATGGTAAATTGTTGATCATCATGATATTTGTTGTGTTGTATCCTTGTCGTGAACTTATTTCTAATTTGTGTAAAAGTTTCTTTGATGAATATTGATGTGTTGATTTATGTTTGTGTTTTTCCTTACCTATCATCCGAGGATGAATGATACTAAGTGGGGGCTAATGAAACACCCGAGGATATAGGCTTGCAAATTATTTTTTTGATTGGTAGTGATCATGATATATGTGTTCTGTTGTATCCTTGTAGGGTATTGTTTCTAAATTGTGTAAATATTTCTTTGGTGTATTATTTAGGTGTTAACTTGTATGTATACTAACCTATCCAATTTGGAGAGAGTTGAAACGCATATACTTTATTCCATTAAGAAAATAACAATGTTTTTATGTCTCTCAATTGGATTACGGTGGGGATACTTAAGTCATCCCCTATTTCACAAATCATACTCATCATTCAATCCTTTTTGTATCCTGGGCAATAATTTAGGGTAGTTTACTATCCTCCATGCGACATGGACATCCCTTGGTCTTGACCAGGATATGAGTCTTATATAACTCAACTGTATAAAGTAAAAACCTAACATAGAGTGAACTATTTCGGTCACGGATGGATCTTATGAGTTAGGGGTTGAGTCGTACCCTTTGTCTATGACTCAAACATGCCATAAATATGAAAATGAGTATAATTAAAAATGTTTTAAGCTAAGGTAATAGCCTAAATGAGTACGAATGATATTTAAATGATATTGTGAAAGTGTTATGAGTCATGTATTTTGAAATCCATAATCTTGTTGGTTGATGGCTAATGAAAGGGTAAAGACCTAGATATGAAAATAAATTTGAATTTTGTATGGAACCAAGTGTGGAGAAAATGTGATAGAATGTTGTTAATGATATGTAAATGGATTAAATGGGTCTTGTGGACCATGAATTGAATTGTATGATTGTTTGAAAGATGGCATTGTCCTAGTAAGATAGTTGAGCAATGAAGACTCCTATGGGGAACATGTTTTCATGTAAAAATGTTTAATTCGCTAAGTAAGCTAAAGCCCTAAATGTGATATGAATTGTATGAACGTAAGTGAATGAACCAATGGGTCAAGAGTTCAAATATTGACTAATAATGATGGGTCATTTGAGTTCTTTCTTTAATGAGAAAATTCGTGATTTAAGTTCCTAGTCCAATGAACAATGGGTGATTCGAGATCCTCGTCTTATAAAATGGCTAGTGATTCGATTTCCTAATTTGAAGACATCTCTTGAGGATAGAATAATTCTCCAAATGACACAACTAGTGATTTGAGTTCCTCCACCAGTGGTAAGACTACATATTTGAGTTCCTAGTTCAGTGTAATAAGAAAGCTAGTGATTCGAATTCCTTGAACGGTGAGACAACTAGTAATTCGAGTTCCAAGTTTAATGAAATGTCAATGAGTTTGACCTAGTGGGACAACTCGGTTGGAAATTCTTCTCTCTATGCCTTATAAATGAATGATTTGAGAATGCATGCTAATTCTTGTACCCATTGTGGTTTAATATAAATATGTTATGTCTATCCATACATATAAGCAACAACGTTGATGAACCTTAATCTATTGTGTATCATGTGAAGTACCTATGTGTAAGGATAAGTATATGACAATGAATAATTATATGTATGGTCATTGTCTTGTTATTAAATACTGATGATATTTTATCCTTACCCTTTCGTTACATGCAAGAAATCCAATCGCTAAACATTTTTAGATGTTCCATCCCCACGCAATGTTGGCTTGTAAATATCTTCTTCTTTTACAACATAGTGACTTGTATATCTTGGTGGGTCGTACTTGACTAGAAGTGGTGAGCTTCTTTACTTCAAAAGATGTTATCTCTTCATCTCTTTTCTTTAGACTTAGTCACTTTAAGATTTTATTTGGCTATAGTTGGGGCCTTTTCCTGAGATATACATTTATTGATTTTTGTTTTTTATTGAGGTATTGTGAGCAACTGTGAACTTAGGCGCAGTTATTATATAATGAATGAAGTGTTGACTTATGATATTATTCTGTGATCCTAACTTGTGAATTGGAGTTCTTTCAACTCTCGTGGTATGATGAGGTGTTTATGTTGGGTTACAGGTCAACCTCCAGTACATGTGTTCCTGAGGTAACCATAGGACATGTCAAAAGTTTGGGGTATGTTAGAAGGGATAAGTACTTTAAGTGCAGTTAAAGAGGCCACCGGCTCAGCCATTGTTCGATCAGAAAGTTGCTATGGGGGTGAATAAGATTCTTGTGGCTCATCTTCTGCTCCTTCACATAGTTATGAGGATCTGATTCTGTTACTTCTACTATTTTGAGTGTTGGTCAAAAAAATTTATATGCTTTGGTTTCCTGGTATGATTCTGAGGTATCACTAAATATTATTACTGGTACATTACCACTTTTCTCTTGTGACGTATATTATTTGTTTGATCTGTGGTCCACTCTATCTTATGATATTCTTATATAGCTATGTCTTTTAGTTTTGATCTGAAAATTATTTCGGGGCCTTTTTCTATTTCTAAGAAGTAGGAAACTCGATCATTATTGAATGAGTCTATAGTGGGTTGTGGTAATTGTTGGTGACAAGCAGACCTTGGTTTATCTATTTGAGTTGGGAATGGTGGATTTTGATGTGATTTTTTGTATGGACTATTTAAATTCTTTTTATGTATCTCTTCACTGTCGGACTAGTAAAGTTATGTTTAGGTTCTTTGGTTAGTCAGAAAAAGAATATGAGGGTTAATCTTTAGCTCCTAGGAGATGGTTTATTAGTTATCTTAGAGCTCGAAGATTAATATCTGAGGGTTCGGGTTAAATATTCTAACTCGGAAGGTCCTTCTTTGTCTTTTGTTTCTGTGGTTAATGAGCTTTAAGATATCTCCTCGAATGACTTTCTTGGCATTCCTCTTGATAGGAAAATAGAGTTTGGTATTGATTTCCTTCTGGAGACTCATCTAATATCTATTCCACTATATAGGATTGCTCTAACTGAGTTGAGGGAACTCAAAGATCAAATGAAGGATCTTCTGGACAAGGGGTTTGTTAATCCTACTATTTCTCTGTGGGGTACTAACATTAACTATGTATTAAACTATGAGGAATCCAACTACTAAAATATATGATGTAATGAAGAAATAAAGTATTATCTTGTCCTCAAAGTATGAGGACTCACTACTAACTCAAACTGCTGAAACTTGAATGTAACTTATGCTCTGGAGCTCATGCTTATAAACCTATGGTATTGAATAAAACACCATAGCGCAAATACCTCAATACTATTGAATGTACTTGTAATCATGTGAGGTAGGTTGAATGCAAAGGGTTTAAATACATAAACAATGCTAACTGACTGTAAAAACATTAACGTGAGCATATATGCATGAATAAGTGTTTGTAATTTAATTAGTGATGGTACTGACTACTGAGTCAAATTATTGATAACATGAGTTACTGATAACTGATACAGCTGATACTGAGTAACTGTGTCTAACAGTCCATGTTCTGATGGAACTAGCTGAGTATCAAACAGTGCTGAGTTGACTTTATCTTATAGTCCTGAAATCTAATGAACTATCTATGTTCTTTTACTGAGACTGAGACTGTGGGAAGTAGTGATCTAGCTGACATACCCCAAATAACGCATTATAGCTAAGTTGGGTCCAATCTATAACTTCAATTAGAAGGGTGGCAACACTGTGCCACTAGTAAACACAAGTTGTGGGTGACCCTCATCTGGCAGTGTCCCCAAAAGAGAGCGGTGTGACCCTCATCTTTTAATGTTTATCCATGTCATCAACCCTCATCTAGCAGTGTTGATTTCATAACCTATGTTGTCTACATTGTTTTGGAATGCAAAGATTCCTTCTAAAGATCACACTCTCAACTGTCAGAATGTGTCCTCATCCTTGGGTTCACTCGGTGCTAAATCCTACTCTGATTTGAATGAACACTGAACATGATTAACTAAACTAAACTAGACTGAGTTCATTGAGTTTCATTGACTGATGGAATACTACTGAGATTATTGAATTACTGAGTTTTTTGAGATTACTAGGATTACTGAGTTTACTAAGTTTTCCTCATTCACATGACTGACTAAATTTTTCTAGACATGGATTGACTGAGGATATCTTGAAAACATCATACTGGTTTTAGGCACACAGCTGAATTGTGGGGTAAAAATAACCCTAGGTCTCTATAGAAGAAAACTGATAAGGCATGACATTCTTAAATAAATGACAAATAAAAATAATCCAAATACAATATGTTGGAGATTTCATAAAGTATATGGTTATCATAATCTTGTACATAGTAGGAATGCATATACTCTATGTAAAAACTTCATACTCTAACATCATGATCATTCTAAAGAAACATTTACATTCCATTGCAATAGCATGGGGTCATTTCAATATAAGGGTAAATTACCAATCCATGACATAAATCACAATTGAGCTATATTACTTAATTTCTAGTCTCTTACGTATTTTATCAAACACTTAGGTTGCATGACTTAAGACATGGCGTAATCATCAAATTAACATATCATAACCAACTGAAATTCATGGCTTTAAACTCACATACTAACATATTTTCATAAAAACACATAAATATTCCAACTTGGGAATCATACAACAACAACCACATGAACATAATCAACCCATAGCATAAATATCATAATCTATAGTTTAAAACTTGATTCTTGGGCTTCATGGAGTAAAGGAATCCATGAATAATAACTATGCATCCCTTACTACATGATTCTACGATATTTATGGTGGAATTTTCTTGAATTTGAATTCCCAATTAAGAACCCTAACTTATTACTGAGAGAATTTTGAGAGAAGTGACTGTATTTTAGTTGATTTAGGACTAAATCCCATGTTATCGGCTTATATAGGGGTGGGAGATACGCATTATGCCCTTAAAATAACTCAAAAATAGGGGTTTACGTCACTTAGGCCATAATATATGCGGCGCACAACTTGTCACATAACCTAGGTTGTCCAGTGCACCACTTATCGCCTAATTTAGGTTGTGCGTCGCACAACTTAGGATAGGAGGTTTTATACGTAGGAGTAATGGTTTATGTTGCAGCTTAAGAATATACGGGGTATTACAATAAATGACCAATTTAACTTATTTCATGCCCTACACGGTGGTAGAATATGTTAAGTTGTATCTATAAGATATCATGAAGTTGCATGGTGCGCTGGTTCTATTATCTCGAATCGTGGTCCTCCATTCTCGTCCCACTTTTTGAAGTCATTCAAAAAAGGTTTTGAAATGAAGGTGTTCTTTAGTACTGCTTTTCACCCGCAAATAGATGGTCAAGCTAAGAGAACTGTCTAAACTTTGAAGGATATTTTTCAGGCTCGTCTAATTAATTATGGTGGTAGCTGGTATGACTCCTTTCCTTTAATCGAGTTTGCCTTTAATAATAGTTACTACTCTAGCATTGGAATGGATCCTTTAGAAGCATTGTATGGTAGGAGATGTTGATCTCCTATTGGGTGGTACAAAGTTGGCAAAGGTAAGTTGCTTGTTCCCTATTTAGTTCACCAAGACTTACAGAAGGTGAAGGTTATTTTCTATAGATTGAAAACCACTGAAAGTTTAAAAATATCCTTAGCAGATATGAGGCGTAGGAACATATAGTTTAGTGTCACCGATTGGGTATTCTTGAAATATCTCCTATGAAGAGAGTAATCCAATTTGGTAGAAAGGGGAAACTTAGTCCCCTCTATATTGGTCAATAATTTATTTTGAAGAGTTTTGGCAACTAGTTAGAGTTGCCCCTAGTTTGGACCCCATTCTCCCAGTTTTCCATGTGTCTATGTTGCCGAATTATGTGGGTTCTGCTTCATTTGTTGTTCCATCAAAATATGTTGATAATTTTGAATCTTTGTCCTATGAGGAGGTTTCAGTTAGGATCTTCGATCAGTAAGTTCTCCGGTTGCGAACAAAAAAGATGGCTTCGGTGAAGGTTCTATAGAGGAACCAAAAGTTTAAGAAAGCTAATTAGGAGGTGGAGGAGGACATTAAGTTCAAGTATCCATATTTATTTCCCATTTTGGAATTTTGTGAATTAGATATGTGTAAATATTATTGATTTTATGTATGTGTTGGGTTTAAGTCCCCGTTGATAATGTTCTGGAGTCCCTAAACTTTGAAGGATCCATGAGGCCTTGATTATGGTTGGATTCCTTAGTGAATGAAATAAAATGGTCAATTATTGATGATCATGATATGTGTTGTGTTGTATCCTTGTTGTGTGCTTGTTTCTAATTTGTGTAAAAGTACCTTTGATGAATGTTGATGTGTTGATTTGTGTTTGTGTTTGCCTTACCCATCATTGGAGGATGAATTGTCCTAAGTTGGGGAGAATGAAATACCCAAGAATATGGTCTTGCAAAATGTTTTCTTGATTGGTAGTGATCATGATATGTGTGTTGTGTTATATCCTTGTAAGGTGTTGTTTCTAAATTGTATAATGATTTCTTTGGTGTATCATTTAGTTGTTAACTTGTATGTATACTCACCTATAAAAGTTGGAGATTTGAAACACCTATACTTTGGATCCTTTTGAAAACAAAAACCTTTTTATGTCTCTAGATTTGATTACAGTTGGGATGCTTGAGTCATACCCTAGTTCACAAATCATACCTATCACGCCATCCCCTTTCGTATCCTTGGCGACAATTTAGGGTAGTTTACTGACCTACAATGACATGGCCATCCCTTGGTCTTAACCATTCTTATGAGTCATATATAACTCAACTGTATATTGTGAAAACCTAACCTAGAGTGGACTAATTTGGTCACAAATGAAGCTTACGACTTAAGGGTTAAGTCATACCCTTTGGCAATAACTCAAACATACCATAGATATGAAAATGAGTAAAATTGAAAATATGTTGAGATAAGGCAGTGGACTAAATCAATATGAATGATTATTGAATGATATTATGAGAGTATTATGAGGTATGTATTTTAAAATCCATAATATTGTTGGTTGATGGCTAATGAAAAGGTAAAGCCCTAGATATGAAAATGAACTTGAATTGTGTATGGAACCTAGTGTGGAGATAATCTGATAGAATGTTGTTAATGATATGTGAATAGCTTGAGTAGTTCTTAAGGACCATGAATTGAATTGTATGATGATTTGAATGAAGGTATTGGCCTAGTAAGATTGTTGAGCAATGAAGGCTCCTATGGGGAACATGTGGTCATGTAAAAATATTTAATTTCCTAAGTAAGATAAATCCCTAAATGTGATATGAATTGTATGAGCGTAAGTGCATGAACCTATGGGTCAAGAGTTCAAATATTGACTAATAAAGGTGGGCAATATTAGTTCCTTGTTTAATGAGAAAATTAGTGATTTGAGTTCCTAGTCCAATGAACAATGGGTGACTTGAATTTCTCATCTTATAACATGATTAGTGAATGAAGTTCCTAGTCTAAATAAATCTCTTGAGATTAGAATATCTTGCCAAATAACACGGCTAGTGATTTAAGTTCCTAGACTGGTGATAAGACTACCTATTTGAGTTCCTAGTTCAATGAAATAACACAACTAGTGATTCGAGTTCCTAGATCAGTAAGACAACTACTAATTCGAGTTCTAGGTTTAATGAAATGTCAATGAGATTGAGTTAGTGTGATAACTAGGTCGGAAATTCTTATCTCCATGCCTTATAAATGAAAGATTTTAAAAGTTATGCTAATTGTTGATGCTATTGTAGTTTAATATAAATATGTTGTGTATATCCATGCATATAATCAAGAACATTGATGAACCTTGATCTTTTGTGTAGCATATGAAGTACCTATGTGTAAGGACAAGTAAATAACTATGTGTAATAAAATGTATGTGCATTGTCTTGTTGTTAAATGATGATGTTATTTTATCCTTACCCTTGCGTTACATGCTAGAGTTCTAATTGCTAACCATTTTTGGACATTGCATCCCCATGCAATGTTGGATTCTAAACATCCTCTTTTCCCATGTAATGACTTATAGATTGTGGCAGTTCGTACTTGACTTGAAGTGGTGAGCTTCTTTACTATGAATTACATTATCTCTTCATCTCCTTTCTTTAGACTTAAGTCACTTTTAGACTTTGTTTGTCTATAATCAGGAGTTTGTCTTAAGATATACATTTATTCACTTTGGTTTTATATTAATGTATTGTGAGCAACTTTGAACTTACATGCAATTATGTTAATGAATTAAGTGGTTACTTACGTTATTATTCTGTGATCCTAACTTGTGAATTGGAGTTCCTTCAACTCTCATGGCATGATGAGGTATTTATGTTAGGTTACAGGGCAACCCCAGTACATGTGTCCTTGAGGTGACCATATGACATATCCCAAAGTTTGGGGCATGTCAAAATGGATAAGTGCTTTAAGTGCGGTTATCTAGGTCACCGGCTCAGCGATTGTTAAAAAAAGTTGCTATGGGGGCGAATAAGATTCCTGTGGATCATCTTCTTCTCCTGAACTTTGTTGTGTGGCATTTGCTTATATATTACTTCTACTATTTCTAGTGTTGGTCAAAACAAGTTTTATGCTTTGGTTTCCTTACAGGATTCTGAGGCTTCACCTAATATCTTTATTGGTACATTACAGCTTTTCTCTCATGACGTATATTATTTGTTTGATTTATGGTCCACTCTATCTTATGACATTTCTTATATAGCGGTGTCTTTTAGTTTTGATCTAAAAATAGTTTTGGGTCCTTTTTCTAATTCTAAGAAATAGGAGACTCGATCATTGTTGAACGAGTCTATAGGGGGTTGTGGTATTTATTGCTGACAAGCAGACCTTGGTATATCTATTTGAGTTGGGAATGGTGGATTTTGATTTACTTTTGGGTATGGACTAGTTCAATTCTTATTATGCATCTCTAGACTTTTGGATTAGCAAAGGTATCTTTATGTTCCTCGGTTACTTAGAAATAGAATAGGATGGTTAATCTTTAGCTCTTAGAGGATGCTTTATTTCTTATCTTAGAGCTAGGAGGTTAATTTATGAGGGTTGTCTTTATCACTTAGTCTAGGTTAAAAATTATAACTCAGAAGGTCCTTGTTTTTCTTTGGTTCCTGTGGTTAATGAGCTTCAAGAGGTCTTCCCGAATGATCTTCCTGGAATTCATCATGATAGGGAAATAGAGTTTTGTATTCTTTTCCTTCTGGACACTTATCCAATATCAATTCCACCATGTAGGATTTCTCTAACTGAATTGAGAGAACTCAAGGATCAACTTAATGATCTTGTGGACAACTGGTTTATTAATCATACGTTTTCTCTGTGAGGTACACCAATGTTGTTTATGGGCAAGAAGGATGGTTCCCTTAGGATATGCATTGACTACAGGCAGTTAAACAAGGTAATTCTCAAGAATAAGTATCCTCATCTAAGGATATATGATCCATTTGATCAGTGATAGGGTGCCAAATTCTTTTCCAATATAGACCTTGAGTCTAGGTACCATCAACGTAAGATTAGGGAGGTGTATATCCCTAAGATGACTTTTCATAATTGGTATGGACAGTTTGAGTTCTCGCTAATGTCATTTGGGTTGCCCAATGCTTCAAAACTATTTATGGATTTGATAAATAGGGTGTTCGGGCTGTATTTGGATCTTTTCATAATTGTGTTAATTGATTACATTCTGGTGTTTTCAAAGAGTGATATAGATTATGCTAATCACCTCGATATGGTGTTGTAGACCTTAAAGGAATGATGGTTCTATGCCAAGTTCTCTAATTCGGAGTTTTAGTTAAAAACAATGACTTTCTTGGGTAATATAATTTCTAGTAAAGGGATCATGGTGGATCCACAAAAGGTTGCTATGGTGAAAAAGTGGCCTAGGCCCACGACTCTAACTAATAGTTAGAGCTTCTTAGGTATGCCTGGGTATTATAGAAAGTTTATGGAAAGATTTTCTTTGTTAGCTGCTCCTCTAACTAAGTTGACTCAGAAGAATGCTATGTTTTCTTGGTCAGATGCTTGTAAAGGTAGTTTTGAGAAGTTGAAGCATAAGTTGACTTCGGCACTAATTTGGACTTTACCAGAGGCGAATAATGGGTTCGTAGTTTATTGGGATGCATCTTGGGTGGGTCTTTTTTGTGTGTTTATGTAGATTAGGAAGTTGATTGCCTATGGTTATATGTAGTTGAAAGTAAATAAGAGGAATTATCCTATTCATAACTTAGAGTTGTTGGTGGTTGTGTTTGTATTAAAAATATGGTGGCATTATTTATATGGTGTTCACGTGGACATCTTTCAGATCACAAGAGTCTTTAGTACGTGTTCACTTAGAAGAGCTTAATCTCAGTCAGAGAAGATGGTTTAAGCCTATCAAGGTGAATGAAATAAATCTTCAATACCACCTAGGTAATGCAAAGTCCTTGTTAATGATATTATAAGGTTATCCATGGGTAGTTTGCCTCATGCAGAGGAAATGTATTGAGAATTGGTGAAGGATATTCACCGCTTGAACAATCTCAAAGTTCGCCTATTAATCTGTTAGAATGGTAGTGTGATAGTACAAAAAGTGGTTCGATCATCTCTTCGTGTAGATATTAAGGAGAAGAAAGTGCTTGATCCTGTCTTGATGATGATCAAGAGTTACATTGGTAGGAAAAAGGTAGTGGTGTTTGAGATGGTGGTGATGATACTTTACAGTACCAAGGGAGGTTGTATGTTCCTAATGTCGACTAGTTGCGTCAAAGGATGCTGAGGCAGATGAGTCGCACTATGTTGTTCATCACAGCTAAAAAAGATGTAACATGATCTCATGGAGATCTATTGGTTGAATGGCTTGAAGAAACATGTGGCACTTTTCATAGCCAAGTGCATGGTATATCAACAGGTTAATGTTGAGAACATAAGGCCTGGTGGATTGCATCAAGAAATTGATTTGCCCACATAGAAGTGGAAAGTAATCAATATAGATTTCATTACCGATCATTCAGTGTCTCAGAACTATTTTGTTTTGATTTGGGTCATCGTTGATAGGATGACAAAGTTTGCTCATTTTTTGCCGGCAAGGACTATTTTTTGATTGATGATTATGCAAAGTTGTACCTGCGGGAGGTCGTGAAGCTATATGGGGTACCTATCTCAATAATTTCTTATTGTGGTATATAGTTTATGTCTCACTTCTGGTTGTCTTTCCAAAAAGGGTTGGGTACTAAGGTTAGTTTGAGTACTGCTTTACATTTGCAATTAAATAGGTAAGTAGAGATAACTATTTAGACATTGGAGGATATGCTTAGGGCCTGTGTGATTGACTATGCTGGAAATTGCATTGACCATCTTGCTTTGGGAAGGTTTCCTCATAACAATAGATCTCATTCTAGTATTGGTATGGCCCCTTTTGAGCCATTGTATGGTAAGAGGTGTAGATCTCCTATAAGGTGTTTTGAGCATGGTGAGATGGATATTTTTGGTCCTAATTTGGTGTATGAGGTGATGGAGAAGGTGAAGGTGGTTCGGGATAGGCTTAGTGCTTCCTAAAGTCTCCAAAAGTATAATGCAGATATTAGACATAGAGACTTAGAGTTTGAGGTCATGGACATAGTGTTCCTAAAGGTGTCTCTAATGAACAGAGTGGTGCAATTTGGCAAGAAGCGAAAGCTCAGTCCTCAATTTATTAGCCTTTATGTGATTTTGCAAAGAGTTAGTAATGTTGCTTATAAGTTGGATTTTCCATCTTTCTTATGTTAGGTTCATTCGATCTTTCATGGTTTCACGTTGAAAAAGTTCATTGGTGATCCTTATTTGATTATTGCTTGGGAAGGGTTGGATATCTTGAATTCTTTAACTTATGAAGATGTCCCAGTTAAGATATTGGATAGACAAGTACATCGGTTGTAGACCAGGGATGTGGGTTGGGTTAAAGTTCCATGGAGGAACATTTAAGTGGAAGAAGCTATGTGAAGTGGAAGTGGACATGAAGTCCTAGTATCCCCATCTAATTTCTACTCCTTCAATTCAATCGAAAGGTATGTGTTCTCTCACACATCTTTATTTTCTGAGTTTGTTAAAAGGAAAGATTAATATCTTTGCCTATTTGTTTTCAATATTTGATAAACATTTGGAATATGTTTGATAATACAAATGACTCTGTATGTGGTTACCACTACCTTATCCATCATTCATGGATGAATGTTCCTAGAGGGAGAGAATGTTATACCTTAGGTTTTGGCCATAGAAATTTCCGGGAATTATCGTTCTCCAGACCCAATATGAATCAAAGGTATGAGCCGTATACTGGGGTAAGAGTGGGATGGTCCTGTTGTATGCTGACTCATGTTAATTGGTGGTATTGTTTAGATCCTTGGAATGGTCATTACTTAGTATTAAGAGTCATAGGGCTTGGTATAAGTCGTATCAGGGACTCGTATAGTGGGCAGTGTTTGATCCTCCTGTATTTAATTCTCCCAGGGATACAGGTAATGGGTACTGATAGTATGCTATTGTTACGACTTGGTTAGATGAGTTGTATACTGGATAGTGTTTGATCCAAGGGTTGAGGCTTGGATAAGAGTGGTGAAACTAGTCGTATGGAAGGATACGACTCGTAAGGGTAAGTCGTATCCCTAGGATCGTATTTTGTGCAACATAAGAGGGGGTATTTTTGATATTTACCTATTTACCCTAATTAGAACCCACGACTTCTAATACACAGATGGTTATTTACCATATTATTGTATTCATTCAGAAAATATTCCTAAACATCCAATAATTCGCTCAAGAGCTTTTCGGGCAAGTAAGCTAGGGTATCAACTAAGGAATTGCTTTGGGGCATGCATTGTTGATCTTCATCCATCATCTTTCTTGGTTTAAGGCTCGATTCTCTCCCCTCATTGTAATTTAAACTAAAGGTATTGTTTATATGATTGATTTCATAGTTTTACTATTTAATGATCATGGTTTTAAACTATTATTTGGGGGTTTTGATACTGACTACTTGGTTATGGTTTAAATTATACTTTTATATGCTTTAATGATGGATTCAGACAATTTCTTTGTATGGTATTGGTTAAATGGTCTTTGCAATTGGTTTTGGTTATATTATGCACCCAAGGGTTTTGATAAAATGCTTATAAAGATATATTTATTACATTGACTTCTTTTAATGGAACTTTTGCATGTTTTAAACTGGACAAAGGATTTATCCATGGATTAACTAGTTTTAAAAGGATAAAGGCTAAATGGTTATGCTTGTGGAGAACATGGAAGATTCCTGAGTAGATTTAATAAGGTATATGGAAGGGCATCTAAGATCCCCTTTACCTAAATAGTTTGGCTATGTATATCTCTTGCAAGTAAGGGGTGGTACGATGATTTAACCAATATTTCCCTTGGTTAATAAATGGTAAATGGATTTTTTGGACATCGTTTTAATTGGGAATTAATGGCGTGGTAAGTACCTAAGTCATGAAAGGTGACGATCCCGGAGGACAAAAATTGGAAACACATATTTGCCGATATGAGGGGTCTTGATGACCATGTGCATGTAATATTTTATATTAAGGGATGTACTAGTCATGCCAGACAATTTTCTCTAGTCATGCAGCTACATGCACTAGGTCCCTTTCAGAATTTAGAGATGAACCCATATCTCTCATGGGTGGTTAGGACGACCAAGCGACACAACCGAAGTAAAGGTTTTAAAGTCATACTAAATCTGGTTCTCTTTCTCTACACTTAAATATATGTATGGTTGTAGGGAATATGGATGGTTTTACCTTGTTTTACAATTGAAATTAGTTTATCCTTGCCCTGAGTTTCATGCTAGCGAGCATTCGCTAACCCACTGATGGCTGTATATCCATGCTATGAACGAACCGACCGTTCGACTTGTCCTACATAGTGATTTAATTAGGGAAAAAATTTGGTCTAAAGTGGTGAGCTTTCATCCTTTTGAAAGGAATCATTTCATGTTATGGATATTGTAGACGTTTTGACTTTATTTTGGATACTAATTTTGGCCATGGTTTGGGGCATGTCCAAAAAGTATATTTTCACACTTTAGGTCAAAGGCTATGTGGTACTTCTGGGTATTGGTATGGGCGGGATCAGTACTGGTATCGGCTGTGGCATTGGAATATCTAGTAGTCTGGTATCATTTCTCATCGTTCCATCATATTACATTTTTGGATTGATTATCATATTGCATGTTGTTATCCTCTTTGATGGTACAATTGTATGGTTGATTTGTCACGGGTGGACTCGATTGGATCGGTCACGATTGTTACCCTACCCAAAAGTTATCATGAAAGAATTTACACAAACTTGTTATATACTCAAAATTCACCTCATCTAAGGCAACATGAGATAGTTGGGTTGGTGAAACTTCCCAGAAATAGGACCATTGAAAATTTCCAAAGTTTGGACTCTTTTTGGCATGATACAATTCAATGGATGCACTCGTACCCTTGGTTATGACTTGCAAGGTTCCTAAGAAGTCCAATCATATCCTAGGTGGTAAGTTAGGCTTAGCTAATTCCCAAGGTATGACTCATATGGGTAAGAGTCGTATGGGAGATTACGAGTGGTATAGAACAAATCATATTGTGCATATTTGAGTTGTCTAGTGTTATTTGTCCACAATACGGTAGATGGGTAAGGTTGGGGGTTTCAATCATACAATAAGGTATGACTTAGGGGTGTGTAAGTTGTATATAAACCATTAGGTAAGGTTAAGGTATGGTTTGGGTACGTTTTGGGGTACCACTTATACCATTGGTTACGGATGATAAGGTGAATCGTACCCCAGGACGTGAAAAGTCAAGAGTACTTTGGGAATTTCCTACTACTAAAACCTGATGTCCTTACATTATAAAACCTTATATTGCCTTCCATAATGCATGACAAAAGATTAAAACACATCAAATACTCTCTCAAGCACTCTCTTATAAGATTAGAGGCAAGGGTTTGACAAGTGCTCTTCAAAAGGCGTGAAAATGGTTAAATACCCCACAATCTTTATCGCAAATCCCAACTACATACTTATACTTTCTGGGGGTCCTATGACCCCCTAAACTATTTTAAAGTGGAATTATTCCCCCCCCCCCCCCCCCCCCCCGAATGCTAATATGGCAAGATATTGTGTTTCACTCTCTTTAAAGAGTGTGAGAATGAATTTTTTTAGTAAAAATTTATTTTTAATATTTCTTTACTCCTTTCTTCATTTATTTTTAATCATTATTCTTCTTTATTCATTTTCTTTCTTCTACATTTTCTTCTTCCTCTTGAACTCAACAATGGCATCCTTACGAACTCAACAATGTCATCCAATCCAACAAAATTTTACCATCTCCTCTGATATGAATCATAGAAAACGGCCAAACTACACCAACTACCATTTCATCCAAACTAACAATCACCTCCCTAAAAGGTCCATTTCTCGGAACACTATGATTATTCAAACAAACATATTCATTAACCGAATTACCATACCAAGAATCATTGTTCTCATGAGATGAAACATAAATTTCCAACAATGCTCTATACACATTTTGTGGAATCTTGAAATCTTTTAACTTTACATCGATTGAATTTTCAATCTCAACCCATAAATCATTATTCAAATCCACATTTCTTGAAATTGAAACAATAAAATCAGCACCATAATCAAAATCAACACCAAATTTCTTTATAATCAAAGTTTAAACATCAATTTTCATAGTTGACAATTTAAAAAAAAAATAAAAGAAAAAGGAACAAGATTGAAAAAATGACATTTTTCCTCGGCATTGTATCAAAAATTTGTTGAGAATAATCTAACATCCTAATTCTTACTTACCCAGAAATCATACAGTTCATACATTCTTTCTGGGGCATTTTGTCTAACAATTTGAGTGTTTTCTCCACATCACCTTTCTTGAGAAAACTAGTAATTCTTGAGTCCCAATTGAACAACGAGTTTGCAATTGAACCCACATAATGAATACAAAAATGAAAAATTTTATTCTTG
>NC_061116.1:42553289-42632387 GCF_002878395.1 Capsicum annuum
ATGATACAAATGTTTTAAATTCTAGGCATGGTCATAAATGGTCTGGACTGGTTTAAAGGTTAAGGTTTTGGAGTTCATGGTTTGTCTATTTTTAAAACCTAGTGGGATACATGGAAATCCCCCAAGTGAGTGCATTTATGGAATTGGTTTAAATCATTTGAAAAGGCTAAAGGCCAATTGGTTATGCTTTTGGAGAACATGGAAGTCTCCCAAGAGGTTTAACTTGGCTAATGAAATGGCACTTTAATGTCCCCTAAATTAAAATAGTTTAGCTATGGATAATGCTTGCAAGTATGGTGGTATCACGATATCACTACTTTATCAAATAGCCTTGATTAGCAAATAGATAGTTGGATTGTTAGGTATTGTATTTAATTGGGAATTGATGGTAGGAAGTGTAACCTAAGTCATGGAAGGTGGCCGTCTTAGGGGGTCCAAAACCCAAAACTCATTTTTCTTTATCTAAGGGGTCTTTGATGGCCACGTGTGAGTGACATATTTATGTTGGAGGGATGTACTATTTATCCTAGGGAAATTTCCTAGTTGTGTTCAAACATATACTAGGACCCTTTCAGCCGGGTGAGTTGAACCCATATGGCCTGTGGGTGGTAGGATAAATAAGAAACACAACCCAAGTAAAGGCTTTACCTATATGATAAACCTGGTTCCCTTTCCTGACACTTATATATATGTATAATGGTATGAGTATCGATGGTTTTGCTTGGTTTATTTAAGTAGTATAATGTTATCCCTTTCCTGATATCATGCTAGTGTTCACCCACTTACCCATCAACTAACTGTTGTATACTCATGCTATACAGGAATCATCTATGCCATTCCTTTTGCTTAGTTAGCAGATTTAGGGATAGTTAAAATTCAATTGAATTGTTGATGTTCCATAGTTTGAAAGGCATCTACATTATATCATGGTTTACTTTACCTAATTCTTGTCTTTCATAAACTTTGGTTGTTGGCTATGGTCGGGGGCATGTCCCAACTGAATACTCTTTGGTTGGTCTAGAGGCTTTTTATGGAAAACTATGGACTTTGGTGAGGAACAAACTATTTTTGTTATATATATATATATATTGGCTTATTATCATGGTATTAGTTTATAGCTTCCGCATTTATTTAGTTTTCTATTAAGCCATTGGACTTGATTGGGTTGGTCTCAGTTATACACTTATACTCGAGATTCCATATTGTATGCATTCTATCTTGTAATATGTTTGAACTTTATCCAGCTTAATATATGCTAATAGTGGTTGGGTTGGGTAGGGGAAGTCCTCGGCCTTGGTTAGGCTTTGGATTGCCCATTACGACAAGGCCCTAGTTTGTGATGCATCAATTTAGTATTAGAGCTTTAGATTCTGGTTACATGGGGTGTCCACAAAGCTATGTCAAGTAGAGTCTTGCTTATGGGTGTATCGTGTACCACACTTATAATTAGGAGGCTATAAGGCATTTAGGAATGTTTGACTTTCTTGGGTATTTTACTTTCGTGATGCGGAGTCTAAGGTTTTGATCTCATCTTTAAATCTTCTTTAGTTCATCTTTCTAATTATTTCCTCACAATGATCTAAAGTCTGTGGAAACTCACCTATCCCACTTGAGGAGGACATGGATGAATCAAATAAAACTCATGAGGCACAGACCTGGTCAGGGGTCGTAGCTTCTAGTTCTTCTTGTGGAGTCGCCATCGGTCTCTACTAACCCAATTTTAGAAGGTATGACTCATTCTTGGTTACCTCAGGGAGAGTTACTAATGGTGAGTCCCAAAATTCTTCTAATCAATTGACCCTAGTAGTGAAAACTCTTCATGCCAATTTTATCGTATTGGTATGGGGAGGAATTAGTTAAGGATTACAAATTGGTTAGGTAAGGTGTCTCAGTTCTTTGAACTGAAGGGTGGCACTAAGGGTAGCTACTTCTAGCTCTGGCACTGCTATGTTGAAAACTCCTTTCTTCGTGGTATGTATGCTTTACATGGTAGGGGTACCCTCACTTTTGTGACCCATTGGTGGTTGTTTATTCTTGTTATGATCCCAAGGTTATTTTGGACTATTTTTTCTTTTATTTCTACCCCAATAGGTGACTCTTGATTTCCAAAAAAGTCTATGGGGGTGTGTGGTATCTATTTGTAATAAAGGGGTCTTAGTGGATTTTGTTAACTCAGAAATGGTTGATTTTGTTGTTATTCAGGGGAATGGGTTGGTTGCACTCATGTTAATAATCCTTAGGTTTTTGGATACGTAAAGGTTGTCTTTACATTCTTTGGTGAGTTGGATATGGAATGGGCGAATGGTTTTATTCCCTAGCTATTAAGGTAAAGGTTATACCAAGTCTTAGATCTCAGAGAATGGTCTCCAAGGGGTGTCTTTGTCATTTGGTCCAGATTAAATATTGTATATCAAAAAGTCTTTATTTCCATTCAGTTTTAGCGGTGCATGAATCTCTTAAGGGCTTCTTGATGAATCTTATGGTTTGTTTCTAATGGGGAGGTTAGTTTGGGATCAGTCTTATTTTGAACTCTTATCCAAATTCTATCTCTTATTTATAGGATGGTTTCGGTGGAGTTAAAGGATTTTTAGAAGAAACTAAGGGGAACTTTTAATGAAGGTTCTATATATCTTAATGTCTCTTAGTGGATTATTTTCTTTCTTGCATCATAAGGGGAATGGGCTTCCTGAGATTGAATAGGATGTCGGTGGGTAACTAAAGAAATTGGGAGTGTCCTCCTTGTAGGGTGGACCTTATATGTATAACCAATTTTATATGGAATGTTTTGATAGTATTGCATAGTGGTTAGTAGATCCTAGGCATGAATCGTAGATTCTTTATTTTTTATAGAGAAAATATGTTAACTCGGGATATTAATGCAAAATTGTGGAGGTTAATTGGTATAGTGGATGAGGCCGAGAACTTGAGGAATATAATAGTGATAAAGTTGTGAATTAGGTTGGAAATTCAGATATAATGGATGGATATGGATTGGGGATCTAGGCATTGGATAGTTTAGATCATTGGGTTTGCATGTATCTTTTTCCATATACTTACACTTTATTATTGGCATGAAAATTAATTATAAAATTCATGATTTTGATATGGGTTTTGGAACGAGTGAGAATTTTGACATGATTACTCATTAAATTTATTTTCCTTGGATAATGTTGCATTAATCAAATTTTATTAATGCTTACGAACATTTATGGAGGCATGGGGATGGTAAATAAATTTTCGGGTTATAAGGATTCTCTGATTACTTGCTTCTAGTCTTTAAAATTTTATACCCTCAAATGTTTGTTAAATTTCCAATGAATATGATTTTGTCATATCATTTGACTAATCTTGAATGTTTGCATTACACGAAGGTTTAAGGGACACTTGAAATTGTTTTGAGTGGATTCAAATGATTTTTGAGAGGCCTTGGTTGCCATGGTTTGATTTTCTTAAATGGTCATGGATTTAATTGGAAAATTTGAAGTAAATTTGGTCTAATGGTCTTTGTATGTTTTTGCTAGGCTTCAGGTAGCATTGTATGGATGAGATTTGGGTAAATAAAAACAAAGTATCAGTAATATACTTTTGCGGTTATACCCATTAGGGTGGGGTGTTGTGCTGTTAGGTGTAATAAGATAAATGTTGGTAGTTAATGCTGAATTTCTTTTAGTGGTGGACTTCAAGGGAAGGTCGAGTTGCATATTTTAGTGACTATCTACTATCTCGGTTAAGAGAGTGCTAGTGTTCCATGCATTTAGTTAGTGTGTATGCCTATGGTTCATATTTTATATTCACCCTGTTCCCCAAATATGAGTTCTGATTTTACATTACGTTACTCATGGTATGTGTGGTTGTGTTTCTTCAGTGTCAAATCTGTAGAATCCTTTCATAGTGAGGTTAGGTCGGGATGATTCTTTATTATGGTGTAGGTGGTTGTTAGTAAATAGTTCGTGCCTATGGTGGTGTGTCTTCTTTTGGGAAATCTTTATCTCACCTTAGGTGGCATAGATAATTCTTTTACTTTACTTCCTTAGTGATTCTTATTTTTCTTGGATGGTTGTGGCTTTTGAAGTAAGGTGACGTTTGAAATAAGGAATATAGTATTCCTTGAGTACGGGAGAGTCTAGGATGATGACATGAATTAAGGTTACAGAAGGTAAGGCAAGGTTATTTTCATGAAAAATTTTTAGGGAAGTAGTAGGTGATGAAAGTCCTTGTGGAAGTGATGAAGAGTTCTAGGACTTTTGATGGATTGATCATACCATGGGTATTGGACAGGTTGGATTGAATATTGTCATTGATAAATATAGCTATAGTTGTGTTGCGTACTTAAGAGGTTTGGTGAGGCATGGTTTTATAAATTTTTTTCAGGGAATGGTAGTTGTATTGATTTGGTTTTCAATTAAAGGTTTGGAGATTTGGTTATAATTGTTGGATATAGTTTGTTCATGTCCTTTACGCATGTTTCTATAGTCTAAAGGTGATGGAAGAGGAATAGTGTTTCAAAGTAAATGTAAGGAGTAGAGCCTGATGGTCTAAACAACTCCTCTTTGCTATAAGTAGGCTTTAATATGGAAGTGCTGGTGTGTGATTAGACTCAAGATTTCACAGTGATGTGTCTCAGCAAATTTTAAGAGGGATTTGATTTAATCTTTAGCATAAGTTCCATTCATTAGGTATCCTATGCTTTTTGTTGGGATAAGGTATGGTTTGTTCCTCAGGGAGGTATATCTCAAAATTCGTTGTTCATTAAGGAGAGGCTTGTATCGGTAAGTTTGTCAACTACCAATATGAGGTTTGGGTTCGGTTAAGGCTCCGTGGTGGAACTAAACATCTAGAAAGCCATTTCGGAGATGGAAGTGGACATGGAGTCCAATGATCCTTGTTGGTTCTTTGTTATGGAGAAATTCGTGCATTGGGTATGTATTCTACAACATCTCTTTGTTTTTGAAATTAATTAGACGTCAGAACAAAAGTGTTTGGGTGTAAATCATGCAAGGGGTATGTTATGATCTTCTCATCTTGTGTTGTGTTCTTGTCCTCTATTATGGATGGAGGAAAGTTTGATGTATGTTAAGGTGTTTTCCCCATGGTTTTTCCTACCCTTAACTGTCATCCAAGGATGAATGAATCCTAGTAGAGGAGACGTAAACATCCCTGCAATAGGACCCTTAAAAATTTCTATAGTTTGGACCATTTTTGGCTCGATAAAACTGAAGGGAGTCACTTGTACCATTTGTGACTAGTCGAGGGTGCCTACATGGTCCAATCGTACCCTAGAAAGTAAGGTAAGCTTAGCTACTGCCAAAGGTATGATTCATATAGATATGAGTCGTACTAGTGCTTAGGAGTGGAATAGAACGAGTCGTATGGTTCATAGTTGAGTTGTGTAGTGTAATCTATCCACTATACAGTTGATGAGTATGGTTAGGTTGTCACTCGTACCCTTAGGTACGACTTAGGGGTGTGTAAGTAGTATTAAAATAAGTAGGTAAGCTCAACGTAGGGTTTGGGTACGAATTGGGGTACCACACGTACCCTTGGTTACAGATGATAACGTGAATCGTAACCCTGGACGTGAATTGTATTAATTTTTTGTATGTCAAGGTTAGTTTGGATATTTTCTGCTCCTAAACCCTTATGTCCTCACATTATAAAACACTATATGGCCTTCCATAACATGCGATAAAGGATCAAAATAGATCACATATTTTGGAAAACACTGTCTTGGATGATTGGAGGCTATGGTTTCGCAAGTGTTCTTTAAAAGGCTCATTGGTGAAGATTTCATTCATGAATCTTCTTGTATAAGGAAATTTCTGCTTCACTCAATGTTATTTCAAAATAATGGGATGTTTATTGTGTTTTAAACGTTGTTTTATGAATATTGAATGGTTGATTTGAAATATTATTGAGTGTCTTTATGCATATGGTTTGGTATTGGTTCAAACCACATTTATACATGGTTTTGGCAATGTTTTGCATATGTGGCTGGCTTTTATTTATAGTTTAACTAATGGGTCTTTATTAACCCTAATTATGGTGATTTATACGTTGGTTTTGGTCTTGGTGAAGGTGTTCCATCAACTTGTTCGATAAAATGCCCCAAAGAACATTTTCACTCTATTATTGAACTTGCATTGGAACTCTTGTATGGTTTTGTTTAGTATTTGAACTCTAATTGTTTTGGATGGCTTTGCATGGTTTTAATGGTTTAAATGATATAAATGCTTTGAATGTTTTTCACAGTCTTAAATGGTTTAGAATTGTTTAAAGGTTTAGGATTTTGACGTCATTGTTGGTCTATTTTCTAAACCTTACGGGATACATAGAAATCCCCCAAGTGAATATATTTATGGAATTGGTTTAAATGGTTTGAAAAGGATAAAGGATAATTGGTTATTCTTATGCAGAACATGTAAGTCTCCCAAGAGGTTTAATATGGCTAATGAAAAGGTACTTGAATGTCCCTTAAATCTAAATGGTTTAGCTATGGATAATTCTTGCAAGTGTGGTGGTATGATGATACCACTCATTTATTAAATAGCCTTGGTTATTAAATGGGTAATTGGATTGTTTGGCAATGTATTTAATTGGGAATTAATGGCGAAAAGCCTAACCTCAGCCGTGGAAGTAGGTAGTCTTTGTGGGACCAAAACTAGAGACTCATATTTATTGATATAAGGGGTATTTGATGGCCACCTGTGTGTGTCACATTTATGCTGGAGCGATGTACTAGTCATCCCAGAGATATTGCCTGGTCGTGCAGCTGCATGCACTAGGAGGATTTCAGAAGCGAGATCTGAAGCGATATGGCACGTGGGTGGTAGAATGGCTCAGCTACACAACCCAAGTAGAGGTTTAACCAACTTTCTAAATTCGGTTCCCTTTTCTAGAACTTATATATATGTATGATTGTATGTATATGGATGGTTTTACTTGATTTTGTAAATGACATTATTTTATCCCAATCCTGAGTGCATGTTAGTTTTCACCCAATAACCCATCTACTAGTAGTTGAATAGACATGCTGTACGGGAACCGACCATTCCATTCTTCTTGCTTAGTGATCGGATTAGGGGAAAGTCGATATTGGATTAAAAAAGTGATCTTCCATAGCTCGTAAGGCATCTATTTCATGTCATGTTTTACATTACATAATTCTTGTCTTTCTTAAACTTTGGTTTTTGGGTATTGTTGGGGGCATGTCCCGACTAAATACTCTTTGTTTGGTGTAGAGGCTTTATATAGACAACTGTGGACTTGGGTCTGGCATGGACTTTATATATATATATATATATATATATATATATTCATTGGCTTATTATCCTTGTATTATTTTATGACTTCCATAATGGATAGGTTTTCTATTAGGTGGTTGGACTTGATTGGGTTGGTCTTAGTTATAGACTTATCCCAGTGTTTACAAAAGGTATACATGCTATCTTCTTATACGTTTAGACTCAATTGGGCTCAAGATATGCTAATGGTGATTGGGTGGTAACGAGGACGGTCCTCGACCCTGGTTGAGCTTGGGATTTCCCATTAGGACAAGGCTCTTGTTCGGGATGCGTCGATTAGGGGGTAGGTGCGGTCCCAACCTTTGTTGGAATTTTGATGCCCATTATGTATAGGCCCTGGTTTCAATCATGACATTTATAGAGCACACCTAATTTCCTCACTTGGTTACAACCTCTTCCAGTTCACAATATCAACTCCAACTACCCAAGACTATGAGAACCTGTAAATAGAGTAGGATGAAGAGAAAAGATGAGGCTCTTCAAGGAACACATGATCATTCGAGTGTGGAAGATTGTCAAAATCATGTTTCAAGTGTGCAATCCCTAAAAAGGTGTTTCCCCAGCTGGAACCAGAGCACTTGTAGGAGTTCCCCTTCCTAAATGCCATAGAAGATAAAGGCCTTGACCTCGTAGCCCATAATGATGATGGGGAATCCATTTAGGACATTTGATCATGTTGACTCATTCTCCCCACGACCCTTATTTACTAATATTGAATTAGGGTTCCACCTATTTTGGGTATGTAACAAAAAATCTTACATTTTCTTTTCCTTTATTAGAACATGGATTCTTGTTTTTTAATAATTATTTGTGGATGCATTCTCCTTTCTTTATTATATGTGATTTTTATTGATCATAAGGTAGATTTTAGAGTAATATAATTTATTTTATAAGTGTAACACCCCGATTTTCTGAACCGGAATGCTACACGGTGCTCATGACCCCGAAGGACCACAAGCTAACCCATGACTGATATATGTACCTGTATAGGGCATAATATATCATAAAATGCGGAAACATGAACATGAAAGGCCATAAGGTTCAAATTGATTAAATGTTTGATAACAAAATGTCTGAAAAAGGTATAACAAAACCAACACAAGTCATAAATACTGAAAATAATGAGATCTGAATATCTAATCTGACATTTAGTTTGAAAGGCTCTAACTGAACTGAAAAAGGAGTTGAAGGAACACGCCTCCAACTAACTCCATCTAACAACTGAATCAGAAATGTAGCAATAATCATATCGTCCTCGAATAAGAAGGACTCACTGCAAACTCTGAAAACTGAAATGCTTTTGTTGATCTAGAGCTCGTGTCTCTGAACCTATGGTGTAACATAACAGAAAGAACCATGGAGCAAATGCTTCAGTATGTCTGAATTTCGACTGAGTATATGAGTGAGGTAGGCTAAATGCAAAGGGTTATATGCATGAACAATGCTAACTCATATGAACGTGAGAATACAATCAAGCATACATAACTGTAACTGAACTCGTGCAGATACTGACTACAAAGTTTGAATACTCACAACATGAGTGTACTGATACTAAGACACCGAATAGATGAACAACTATTTCTGACAGTTCAAATTATGAAGAACTAGTCTGATTGACTGTGTCTAACTGTCCTAAAACTTAGTACTGATAGTATAAGTTATGAGAACTAGTAATAATGATAGCATGAGTGACTATATCTGACAATCCTTAATCTAATAAAACTATTTGAGACCCGTATTGTATCTGAGTTGACTGTATCTGACAACCCTGATATACTTAAATCTAAAGAACTATCTGAGTTCTTCACTGAAGAACTGTAGCTGACAGTCCTAAAATCTGTACTTGAAATGTAGGAGGTATTTTCCGACATGTCCCAAGATAAGATGACTGGGTCCAATCTCTACCCTTACTGGAAGCATGACAATACCGCGCCACTGGTAAGGACAACATGTAAGCAACCCTCATATAAAAAGTAACTCTAGTAAGAATGTTTGGAACCCTCATATAACAGGTTAAGCCACTTCATCTAGCCTAATATAACAGGATGCGTTGTCTTAACCTATGCTGGCTACATATGTCTCAACCTATGCTGGCTACATAGTTCTAGAACTTAGTGATTGCTTCTAAGGATCTCAGTCCTAATCTAGCGAGTAAGTCCGCATCACTAGGATCACTCGATGTTGAATACTACTTTCATCTGAAAGTCACTGAACTAAATAACTGGGCTGAACTGAACTGATTAGCTGAACGAATACTGATTAACTAGATTGATACTAGTGGTATTGTTTACCGGAGCTAAACTAAGTTTACTGGATTTCGATGCACTGAGTTCTGAGGACTGGTTGAGTGTACTGAAGTTACTGATATTGACTTTGAATACTGAGGTTACAGATATTACTGAGTACTGAGGTCACTGAGATTACTGAACTACTAATATTACTGAGGTTACTGAGCACTAACATTACTACGAATACTTTACTACTGATATTACTGAGCTTTCCTTAGTCACATAACTGACTGAATTCTACTGAATCATGGCTTGATTTTGTATATCATGAAATATTACAGGGCTTTAGGCAAATAACTATATTTTTGGGTATGAATACCCCCAGGACTCGATGGAAAGAAACAGACACAGCATGACTGACTTGATAAAAAGATTGGAATCCACAATTCACATTGTCATAAGTAGGGGATATTATACTTCATGTATTTATTCAACACCTCAAACATGGTAGGGGAAAGTATGGATATATTTCTTGTACATAATTCATATCTCCATTATAATACCTGATTCATACCACAATAATAACAAAACATAAATAGCATGGAAATTCATATTGAAGTGTATAGCTAACATGTACTTGTCATTTAGATATCATGGAATCATGTAATTATGAACTTCGTGCATCCTAGGAATTTTATCAAACACCTTGCATGCATTCTTAAAGGCATAGGTGCATTTCTTACCTGCATCATATTAAACCACCCAAAGTTCGTATTTTTCAGCTAACAACCACATATATTCCATGGAAACACCTTTAGATATCATCTTGAAACTTAATCAACAATCATCAATAAGTACATGCTCATATCACCACCAAAATTTTACAATATAACGTTTAAAAGCATGATTCTTGAGCTCTACGAATGAATTGAATCCATAGATTAACACTACACATACCTTAAAGTTGATCTTTAAAGAGATCTAATATTTCGAAAGGTTCCTGAAGAAATCCTTAGTCCTGCCCTTGATTTTTCTTTACTAGGGTTTAACCCTATTTGGAAAGAATGTTCTTGTTCCTGAGGAGATGATCTTGAGAGGAAATCCTAATCTTATTGTTGAAAGAGTATGAGAGAACTTTTTGAGATGTTTTAACTAAATATAATTGAACATAATACGTTCCTTGAAGGTTATAAGTCATGGGAAGTGAATGAAAAAGACCAAAATAACCTTATAAAATAAATTCCCAGTTACTGAAATAATAGCTGATGACATTTGTGACAAGGCATCAAAAATGTAGTAAGCCATCAGAAATGTGATCATACAGGAGCTGGAATTGATGGTTTCTGCCTAAGTCTGATGAAATTTGTGATAAGGCGTCACAAATGTGGTAAGCTACCATGAATGTCGTCACTTAAGAGCTAATTTCTGCCTAAGGCTGACGACATTTCAGAAAAGGCGTCACAAATGTGGTAATCTACCACGAATGTCATCACTTAGGAGTTGCTTTCTACCTAAGGCTGATGACCTTCGTGATAGGGCATCACAAATGTGGTAAGGTACCATGAATGTTGTGACATTGTTTCCATCCTGACATGCTGGAGTAAAATAGGAATAACTCTTTGCTCTGATACTGGATTTAGGAAAAATTTGTATCTTTAGGAAGGAAATTCAATTATCTATCCGTTGATAGGTCATGAACTCAAAAATTACAATTATAATGAGATATACTTGTTTGAAGTTTAATATTCCAATATTCTTCTTAAGAATTCAATCGAGAAGAATATAGAATAGTAGAAGATCCAGCATGCAGAACACGACGATCATTATAAATTCACGAATTAGAAATGTTGTAATATACTCTTTCCCATAACTTCTCATACCAGACCAACCCAGTTACAGTCACTCAATGGAGATGTTCGCCTTTGTTTGCAATGAAGATGGATGAACAGGCACGATAAGGAATGTTTTGATTTGTCTGATAGCTTGGAGTTATTTGAAGCCTGAATATACATCTAAATTACTCATAAAACTATAAAAGAACCATGATGTACTATGCATGATCTTGGTACATGGCTCTAATATTGGTTTGGATTTTTCGGGGTATTATAATATCTCGCCTTTGAAAACATTCCTCCTCGAATAATGACTTCTTGAGAAGGGAGAAAAGATAAAATGATGCATATATAGCATGAATGACTGATCATGATTTAATGACTGACATGACAGAAAACTGAGCATATCATACTGTACATGCATATTTGATGCATGGGTAGTTGATTTAAGAATGTAGGACTGAGTGTTCCGATAAACTGAGATTCTCACAATGAGAAGGTATATCTGATGCTTAAATGATAGGTTGAATCCATGCATATTTGATGCATGATTATATGACTGATATGATACGTGAATGCATGATTGAAAGTAATGATAAGCTGACCACGTATATCTGATGCGTGAATACATGACTGAACTGACTGATGAAAATGCGACTGCACATGTAATGGTAAAGATACCAAGTTTGAACCAAAAATTAAGAATGGAACTGAATAACAAGTTTGGTACTGAAATCTGAACATTAGAATGAGTAAGATCAAAGAAGACTGCTACCATGAACTATAAATGCTGATGAGTCTGAGATTGATTGCTCAATAGGCATGAGTGGAAACATAAGAACATAACTAAATTTTGAACTTGATTAATGAACTGAACTGAGACATTGAGGACATGGCCTACCACTGAGTTTTAAGGATAGAGGTTCGGCTCATAATTAACACTTTCTCCAAGATAGATTCATCAAAGAAAATGACTTGTTTAAATCATGGATGTTTGTGGGTTATAATGTATCTCCCCCTTGGGACGCAATGTCCCTTAAAGGATGCTAGACTGACCTTTCTGAGATATTAAGGAAGTTGAGGCGATGCACAAGGCACCTAGGTATGAAATCATGATTGATTATCTGAGATCTAAAACTGAAGCATGATGCATGAATGCATAGACATACAGATTTATCTGATTAACTAAGTAACTAGCAACTGAACACTGGGTATGCAAGACTGAATTGTACTTAACCTATGTAACTGGGCTGAGGCCATAAATTATTATGCATATGATAAGGACTGACTGGGTAACTTGAGGTAATTGACCATGGATTTCATAAAAGCTATATTGTCTGAAAATGCAGGACCAAACGTATTATATGATTTGGAAACATTCCATAGACTGAGGTATTGAAATACCTATAACTGAGTAGATGATAACTATATGCTATGGTCAAGCAAGCCTAAAAGTGAACTGTATTTCTAAGCTGAATACTGATCTGAAGCTGACACTATAACTTAAGACTGTAATGGGGATCCATACTGGATCTAATTCTTGGGTCCTAGAAACTGAATACTGAAACTGTCTTTTAAACTGATACTGAAGTGCTTAATTCTGAGATTGAACACTAATTACTGAGTACTAAATTGTAACTAAGATAGAAATTGAGTTGTGATAGTTGCACAATGAAGGCTGACATAAGTCAAGGATCTGAATATACATTCACACTCTGAATTTTTCTAATTTCTAAGTACTACCTCTCTCTAGCTCTTTGCTTGCATACTAACAGGATATTTAAGCCTATCTTCATAACTACACCCTTGTGTAAACAAAGCATGCAACAACCTTCTCTTAACATTAATTATTCACTCTCTTATTTAAGAAACTATTCATCATTACACTACACTATTTTTACAAAGAGAGCACACCGAAGGGGTTGAGTCAGGAGAATCTAAGTCATGAATTGAGACATAATTGAACTTGGCACTAGACAGAAGTCTGAGGGATAGAATACAAATACCATGTGTGTACTAAAAGGTCTAAACTGAGGGTATACATGACATAGTCTGAATTTAACTGATCAGTGGAGACGTAGCATGAGTCTTGGAAACTCAGTATACTGGGGAGCACGAAATATCTACATGAGTCATGAGCTGTATGACCTGATTCTGGAATGTCTGAGTTTGTGGAACATGATTTGTAACACTGAGTGATCTAGGACTAAATACCCTATACTGGGAACTGAAAGTGCACACGATTTTATGGAAGGCGTGTGAATGTAAGAAGTATTTATGGAATCTGAGAGATGAAGCATGCATAGGGATTACTCCAACTAAAGTACAAAGCTTTCCATAGAGATAAGGATGGGTCGGGAATCTTCTACCCTAACTACTTTTCTGTACATACGGACACTACTATTGGAATCTGAGAACCTGACTTGGGTACTTTATCTACCATCCCCACTTAGATTTAAGCCAACATCATAATTCTGTGAGTACAAAATTAAACGCTAAAGTGAACTACAATCATCATCACATACTTACACTCTGATTAACACATGATTGCGTTACGAAATACATTATCCGCCCCTGTTTCCCTCACATACTACTAGTATCACATTTACACCTTCATGCTTAATTTCGAGTCAATAAACTTAAATTTCTAACTTACATTATTCAAGCCTACTGATTCATTCTGGCAGAACTATCCCCATGAATACATAGTCTATTCACTCTGGATGTCATTATACAAACTCTACTACTACTAAACTCCTAGTTTCATGCTTTTTACTATAGTCATATGCTATCATAGGATTTTGAGAAGTGATCTGCTGGCATACTAAATCTGGGTTTGAGAACGAGTTCCCATGATCATATATGAAATCCATACAACTTTGGGACATAACTAAACTGATGGGATACTATTGAGCATGAGGGAAATCCCATAGCTATCTGTAGGGACTATTTGAGAAAGCCCTATCTGTAGGACTTGAGCTTGACTACTTCTATTACCTTGAAAGTAAGGTAAAGTTGACATGACTAAAGCATGATGAGGATCTACATGAGTTTTCTTAGAGAATCTTTCTATAGAACGATCTGAGACATGAAAGAAGAGAAACTATTCCTAAAACATCTCATAACTTCCTGCACATAAGTGTGGTGCACAACACACGCATGTACAAGACTCTATTAGATATGGCTTTCAGACTTCCTGGGACTCTATTGAACCTTAGGCTCTGATACCAATTTTGTAACACCCCTATTTTCTAAGACGGAATGCTACATACTGCTCATGACCCCAAAGGACCACAATCTAACCCATGACTAATATTTGTACCTATATACTGAATAATATATCATAAAATGCAGAAACATGAACATGAAATGCCATAAGGTTTAAACTGAATAAATTTCTGCTAACAAAATGTCTAAAAAAGGTATAACAATACAAAAACAAGTCATAAATACTGACAATAATGAGATCTAAATATCTAATCTAACATCTAGTTTGAAAACCTCTAACTAAAATGAATAAAGATTTGAAGGAAAATACCTCAAAATAACTCCATATAGCAACTAAATAATAAATATAGAAATAATCATATCGCCCTAGAATGATAAGGAGTCACTGCAAACTCTGAACACTGGAATGCTACTGTTGATCTGGAGCTCGTGCCTCTAAACCATGGTGTAACATAAAAGAAAGCAAAATAGTGCAAATGTGTTATTACGTCAGAATATACTGAGTATACAAGTGAGGTAGGCTAAATTTAAAGGGTTATGTGCATGAACAATGCTGACTAATATGAACATGAGAATACATTCATGGATACATAACTATAACTGAACTCGTAGAGATACTGACATTTGAGTTTAAATACTGACAACATGAGTGTACTGACACTCAGATACTTAATAGATGAACGATTATTTTAGACTGTTCAAATTATGAAGAACTCATTTGATTGACTGTGTCTAATAGTCCTAAAATTGAGTACTGAGAGTAAAAGTTTTGAGAACTGGTAATAATGATATCATAAGTGACTATATCTAACAATTTTGAATCTGATGGAAGTATCTAAGTCCCTAACTGTATCTGAATAGACTGTATCTGACATTCCTGTTATACTAAAATCTGAAGAACTATCTGAGTTCTTAAAGAGACTGGGTGACTGTAGCTGACAGTCCTAAAATCTATAACTAAAACAGTAGGAGGTATTAATCTAACCGACATACCCCAAGCTAAGCTAACTGAGGTCCAACCTCTGCCCTTACTTGAAGGGTGTCAATACCGCACCACTGGTGAGGACGACATGTGAGCAACCCTCATGTAACAAATAACTCTAGTGAGAATGGTGGCAACCTTCATATAATAGGTGAAGCTACCTCATCTTCCCTCATATAACAAGCTACGATGTCTGAACCTATGTTGGTTACATAGTTCTGAAACTTAGGGATTGCTTCTAAGGATCTCAGTCTTAATCTAGCAGGTGAGTCCCCATCCCTAGGATCACTAGGTGCTAAATCCTACTCCCATCTGAAAGACAATGAACTAAATAAGTAGGCTGAACTGAATAACTGAACTGAACTGATTGGCTTAACTGATATTGATAAACTAGATTGATACTAGTGGTATTGTTTAGCAGAGCTAAACTAAGTTTACTGGATTCCGATAACTGACGAAATGTACTTAGTTCTTAAGATGGGTTGAGAGTACTAAAGTTATTGAGATTGACTTTTTATACTGAGGTTACAGATATTACTGAGTACTAAGGTCACTGAGATTACTGAACTACTAAGATTACTGAGGTTATTGAGCATTGAGATTAATGAGAATACTAAACTACTGAGATTACTGAGTTTTCCTGAGTTACATGACTGACTGAATTCTACTGAATAATGGCTTGATTTTGTATATCATGAAACATGACATGGCTCTAGTCACACAGCTATATTTTTAGGTACGAAGACCCCTAAGACTCGATGGAAGGAAATAGACACAACATGACTGACTTGATCATATGATTGGAGTCCACAATTCACATTGTCATAAGTAGGGGATATTATACTTCATGTATTAGTTATACATGTCAAACATGGTAGGGGAAAGCATGGATATATTTCATGTACATTATTCATATCTCCATTATCCTACATGCTTCATACCACAATGATAACAACACATTAATAGCATGGAAATCCATATTGAAGTGTATAGCTAATATGGACTTGTCATTTAGATAGTATGGAATCATATAAATATGAATTTATAGCATCCTAGGCATTTCATCAAACACCTTGCATGCAATTATTAAAGCATAGGTGGATTTCATACTTGCATCATATCATACCACCCAAAATTCATGTTTTTGAACTAACAACAACATATATTCCATGAATACACCTTTAGATATCATCTTTAAACTTAAAACAACAATCATCAACAAGTACATGCTCATATCATCACAAAAAGTTTACAAAATAACATTTAAAAGCATGATTCTTCAGCTCTATGAACGAAATGAATCTATAGATGAAAACTATGCATACCGTAAAGCTTGATCTTTAAAGAGATCTAATATTTTTGAAGGTTGCTGAAGAAATCCTTAGGCCTGCCCTTTATTTTTCTTGAGTAGGGTTTAACCCCTTTGGGAAAGAATGTTCTTGTTCCCGAGGAGATAATCTTTAGATGAAACCCTAATCTTGTGGTTGAAAGTGTATGAGAGAGCTTTTTGAGATGTTTCAACTAAAGAGAATGGAAGATAATACATTCCTTGAGGGTTATAGGTCATGGGAAGTGAAGGGAAAAGACCAAAATACCCTTATGAAATAAATTCCAGTTGCTAAAAATAATAGTTGACGACATTTGTGACAAGGCATCAAAAATATGGCAAGACATCAAAAATGTCATCACACAGGAGCTGGAATTGATGACTTCTGCCTCAGTCTGATGACATTTGTGATAAGGCGTCACAAATATGGTAAGCTACCATGAATGTCGTCACTTTGGAGCTGGTTCCTGACTAAGGCTGACAACATTTGTGATAAGGCATCACAGATGTGGTAAGCTACCACGAATGTTATCACTTAGGAGCTGGTTTCTGCCTAAGGCTGACGATCTTCATGATAGGGCATCATAAATATGGTAAACTACCACGAATGTAGTCACACTATTTTCAGCTTGACATGCTGGAGTAAAATAAAAATCTCTTTGCTCCGATATCGGATTTAGGCGATATTGGTATTGTTGGAAAGGTAATTTATTTATATATCAGTTGATAGGTCATGAGCTTGAAAATATCAAGTATAATGAGAGATATGCTCGTTTGAAGTTTACTATTCCAATATCCTTCTCAAGAATTCAATCGGTAAGGAATGTTCTGATTCGGCCGATAGCTGGGAGTTATTTGAAGCCTTAATATACATCTAACTTACTCATAAAACTATAAAAGAACCATGATTTACTATGCATAAGCTTGGTACATGGCTCTAATATTGGTTTGAATTTTTTGATGTATTACAATAGGCTAGGAATAAAATTTAAATTAGAAGAAAATAAGACAGTGATCTTTCCCAGCCCATCCCACAATAGTGGCCCACATGCCACTAATGCAATAGTGCTAGAGTAGGAAAATTCTTGTAATAACAGGCTCGTTATGGAGGGAAGTGCCTTGTAAGGCATCGCTCCAAAAGTAAATCAGAATTATCATTTTTTGTATAATTTCCCTCGGCCCCACTTCTTATCGTAGCTTTAAACATCAAAATAGCACCATGGTACAAGATACAATCCCAACATCTAAAATACTAATTTCTAGACATCAATCGATTAAGAATAACACCACCTTATGTCTTAATTAGCAATCAAATAAGCATTAATCATATAAAAATTCCCGCTATAATGATATGTTACCTTTTACTCATGGTTTTACTCATATACAAATTGTTTTGAAGTAAAAATTTCACAATCATATACCATTTCCTTTACCAAATTGTCAATGATAGCACTATGCTTAGAAGTTACCATCTATACTTTACACTTAAACCATGTAGAAAATGATTTCTTAACCAATAACAAATAAACTATTTATGAAAACTTTACAAATTACAAATTTCATAGTCATTCAAGCACACATAATTCACAAAAATATCAACAAAAAAGATTTCACTGGCCAAAACATCCATTTCATTATTCCTTTACTAGTTTCACGGAAAACCACTAATTGACTATTCAAAAATTTATATACAACCTTATATCCCGATGTTAGAATTTTCCTAGTTTCAATTTTGGTGACTTTGTCATTCCAAGTAGATTAACGTGACATTTATCTGTCTTGTTGAGATACCATTGGGAATTGATTTATACCAATGAGACTCAACCCATAGAAAAATCATATAGACCGTACAAGAGGACAGAAAAAAATCAAACAATTTTCTTAAATGTATCATAGCTTCTCGAATATTAGATGTGAATGTCAATACACCAACCTACAAGAGTCTATTCGATATTTGCTCTGGGATAGTGAGATTGGTAACCAATGCTCTGATATCATCTATGATGATCTAACTAGTTAAATAGTGCGAGCACCTACTCTAGTCAACCAAGATAGGAGAACACTTACCATCCTATTTGAAAACATGCAAAAGTCATAAAGAAAACCAGTAAAAATTTTTGATCTTTTCAAACCTTGTTACAATTTTTCAAATACAAAGGAAATAATTTACACTGAAGAGATATTTTAAACAGGTACAAAAGAAATAGTAAGGGAATAAAAAAAATTACATATGACCCAGCTTCATCATAAGAGAAAAATAATAGAATCTATAGTGAGAAGTTTATTGGATAAAGCATTCTACTAATATTGAAACAAAACGAAACCCCAAAGAGGGTATATCAAAAGTAGTATCAATACAAACAACATGTACAAGTAAGAATCATCGATCAACTCTAATTAAATTACATAAAACACCATATAAATGTCCAATTGAAAAACATGCACTTTGAGAGTTTTACTATCGAAAATTTTTTTTAGGCGTAATTATTCTCCAACCTTATCATTTACCACTCTCCAAAATCCATAAGTCAACTTTCATCCCATATTCAACTATATAAGCACTATCCTCCAATAGTTTTGTCAATTCATCTATACATTTAACATTTGCATAATTACTAACTCCACTATACATAACTAAAATGAATACCAACCCATAATAATTTATTAGTTTAGACTCTAAAGCAATTATGATTTAGACTATGCACATATTTGGGCAAGATCCACATATTGTAACTACATATTTAAAGAAAGGTAAGAAATTACAAGTCATAAAAACTTAATAATTACCCTTACTTCAAGCATAAATCATTTAGCCTGTTTAAACTAATACCAAATAATTTAGCCAAGTGAAGTTAATATACATAAATAACTAAGTCAACAACTTGACTACAAACTATTAACCAAGTCAACAACCATGGATTAAGAATGATAGCTTACATCATGCCTCAAGCACACAGGTATGTTGTGAAGAAAGAAGGTATAAAAATAACTTACAATTTAGCCTTGACAACTCAAAGATCCAATTGGGGTATTGTTTTGTTGTAATATTAGTAGAATGCAATATTACAATAAAACGACACCCCAAAGAAGGTATAAAGAATTCTACTAATATTACATGGGATTTTCATGGTTATCCCTAGACTTAGCTCCTCTAATAGTTTATAAAACAATTCTCTACCCATCTTTGGATTAATGTGTGGTTTATAAAGTAAAAAGTAAATCAGGATTCTATTTTGTTGAACAAATCCAATTTTATTTCAAAATAATTGAAAGAACATAGAAATACATATTGAAATCATAAAAGAACACTTTCCTAAGTGATTTCCTAACCCGCTACTCTAATTTAAAGTATCAAAGTATCCATCCCTTTGGAAAAGAAGAGAAAAAGAAATAACTCAGCCAAACAAATTTTATTAAAAACAAAATTTTTAAAAGAGTTTTAAGGTAGAGAAATTAATTTCATCCAACTAAATACCTATTCTTTCTTTTACAGGAGACGAAATTCTATCACAAACAAAATGAAAAGATACACATTATCTTACATAGCCCACTATTTTTAAAAAAGTAAATCCCAATCCTATGACATATTTCTATGCTAGGAAAACACTATTATTCTAATAAAAATTAAATTACATCACCCTATAGTCAAATTACCCCCCACAAACATGCGATGGAGCTTAAAAAAACACAATATGTTGTTGGTATGTGACAATATATGCAAGAAGGTGATTGAGTGGCTTGTAGGCATCTTACAAGCAAGTAGGTGAGTATCTTGTAAAATTCTTACAAGTAGGTAGATAAGCTTATTGTAGGAGCTTATGAAGTATCTTGCAGGCTAGCCTGTTTGAGAGTGTTTTATGGTTAACATCAATAGGTACTTCACAAAGTGGGGGCAAGTTATAATTTCCCACATATGTCATCTAGAATCATTAATTTATGTGGTGTTTGAAGGGGATGACAGTGAGTTTGCCTATTCTTACTCCATTTACCAGTCGATGTTTTCCTTTGTCCTAAGGCATTCTTTGTCTTCTAGGATTCTTTTAATCAATTTGGTGAGTAACTCTTCATTTCTTATGAACTTACTATATTGAATTACCATTACTATGGTGGAAAATTCAATAATATATTTTTGATGGCCTTGGTGACTTCGTCCCTCAAGATTCTATGTGGAGGTTGATATAGTTTTGATGTTTATCTACCTTGTCCCAAAAGGAATAGTTAGTAGTATGTTTTTATTTTCCCTTTTTTGGAATACATCTATTTTATTGGAAGGTAAATTACTGTTCTTCATTATATTCATCTTGCATGGATATGATTGATATTGGAAATTTTAGACAAATTGCAATTTCTTGTTGATCTTAGTCTGGTGGTTTTTGATTCCCACCAAATAATTTAGCATGAATACATTTTCATCATAGCAGTCTTTGAAGCATCAAACCCAATGTTATTGTGTCTTAAACTACAACATAAATCTCTTGAGATATTTTTTTATTCAATTAATGTACCGGAAAGCTCAGAACTTAAATTCTATGAGGATGTTGTACTAGTGGCATAGGTAATTAAATAACCATAAAACCTATGGTGGAAAGTTATTAGCTAGCGCTAAAAATATATGGTAGAATAAATATTCCTGATGTACTCTGAATGGCTTTAGGATTGATCATCCATATTTTCTAATGATTTGTTGTTCATACAAGTTTCTACATTCTATTAGGATGGATAGATCAAAATTGTCCATGTATTTTGTGAACACCTATAGGGGTTGGTCTACAATTGTTTAAAATAGTATCCCTATTGTGTTAAGCACGAGATTCTGATTTGTTGTCTTTCCTACGATTAGGCAAAAATAAAAGTTTCCTACACTTGATATCAAGTAGAGATGATTTACGTTGATATCATCTAATTCCTTATAGATGTATAAATAGAAGAAAGTGTCCTTTGTTGGTTCCTTCTTTGGTAAGAAGACAAATTCAAGGTCATCATCTTTAAAAAGATAGATGCCTGTGAGACTTTTATCTCTTTAAAGAGCTAAATTTAGTATTTTGACTTCCTTATCTTTGGATGGATACTTGTAAAATGTCTACGATTTTTAGAAATGAAGCATTCATCAATCTTTCTATATGTGGTAGGATTTCTTTATCCTAAGAAACTTATTGCTCATCTGGGACCTATCGTCTGAAGGTCTAGGGATTTTAAACCTCTTGAACTCTAACAGTCTCTTAGATTTTATCTAACAACTAAAATAAAAAAGGTAATTGAATTTGGTGACAAGATCATTTCTATTGCATGATTTTTCAAGGGCGGATTGGCTTAGATGATCAACTTTAGTATAGATCTTTTTGTTCATATACTATCCATGGTCTCAAAGATGACCTGCCTAATATAGATTACGTATGGGACCATTGTTGATTAAAATTTCTGCATCACAATAATCATCATTTATCCTATCAGCATCTTCAACAATGATGATATGAAGTCTTACTTTAGAATTTGACAACTGTAACTCAAAGTAGATCTTTGTCATCCTCTAGAAGTGGGTAACAATGATGCCATAGTAAAATAACGTGCACTTCATATTTAAGAGTTATTGCTAAAGTTACTCATATTTTTAGACCTTTTCTCAATAGAAGAACTTTTATAGGATCCTAATGCTTAAAGAAAAATCTTGGGATGGGATATCAATGTTCCTATCAACAATTCTATGTTTATTCCACCAATATTTGAGAATTCCAATGAACTTTAAAGTGAATTCTGATAGGATCAAGTACTTCTCTCATACAGCTAGATTTTTCATTGCTATAAAAATGTAGAAGGCTTGGATCCTTTGGGGCAAGGCTGAAATATTAAGTCTAAAGGGTTTTGTTTGAAGTTTTTATTGGGTCTAGCCTCATTTTCTAGATTGGATCATCCATAATCCCATCATAATCGTTCACTATATCAGAGACTTTTTGTTCTTTTGACTTGTTTATATACATGGATGGATAGTATTATTCATGGGATTTGATTAATTATTTAGTAATTTACTAAACATATTCTTGAGAATTCGCTAAGGAGAAATCATTGTCTTTGACATATTTATTTGTTGGGAAGTTATCTACAATTTATGAATATTTATCCATAGTATTACTATTGAATGAGTATTATTTCTCTTCTCAAGTGTGAGGGGGATCATTATCTTTGATATCTTAATTGAATCTCAACACTATTACCTAATCATGATAATCTAAATCTTGAATATCAATATATAGGAGATTATTTAATTCCAAGCAACAATGATTTGGAGTAACTTGATTTAAGAGAATCAAGGCGTCCATTAAGACTAGAAAACTATGATCCAAAGAGAGTCAATAATCGTAAAAAAAGGCCATATTTTAGAGAGGTAGTACATTCCTTATCTTTGTATGGCACTTTGGGTTTTTAAATTATAAATCACCTTGGAAGGTGATGTCCTGATCTGAGATCATTAAGGATCCTCTATCTATATCCTTCTTGCCAAATTCCATATTTCATTTGGATTGTTAATGGCTTGCATTGGCCTTTTTCTGGGATGCTATGGTGAATTTTATTTCATATGCTAGCTTGGAAATGTCAAACTCCTTTGTTTTATATTCATGCTTTTGAATAATACACATTGAAATTTATAGAATTAAAGGGAATGTTGGAAGGGTATGACCCATATTTAGTGGAAAGTATGTTTATGTTGATATGAAAAATAAGGTTGGATTTGGTGACAAAGTTTGAGTTCTCTGTTGTTTAAATCTAGCATATTTCAGGCATTGGATTTGTTCTTTTAAAGAAGCCATTTCTTTTTATTGTTGGTTGAAGAAGCAGGATAGCAAGGTTCCACGTGTTCATATATCATATTACAACAATTAGAGCCTTAATTCAAAGGTATGATTAAGTCCATCACATTTACTAGACGTTTGTTCTGCTTTCTTGTTCATTTGTTTAAACTTGTTCACCAACTTAGTTTATATGTAAGAAACACTCTTGAGGGATTGGCCAATACTAGATTGCATCTTGTTGGCACATAGAATTTTTAGCCTACCAATTAAGAGTTGCTTTAATATTTCTTCGGGACACCATTTCTCCCATTGGTAGGACAATAGTTTTTGCTTATTTTTATTGAGTGTGGTCCATTCATCCTTTTTAAATGGTTTTCTTAGTGAGAATTCATTTTTCTGGCTGGATCCGATTGGGTACCTCTTTAATATATTGGTTCTAGGTTCATTTTTCGATGTAGTGGGTAAGGCCGACCAATTTTAAGGTTTGTATGATACAATGAATTTTATTTATCTAGATGACTAAGATAACCAATATATGGATCTCTTTTATCGTACATCTTCTTATATTAACTTATGGAGATTACTTCACCATTTTTATTTCCTATTTTTTATTTAGAATGGTAGTATTCATCCCATTTTTCAATATCGTCCAGACACCCTTTGAAATCACTATAAATTTTCCATGGAAAGTGTCCCATAAAAAGACTTTTGAACCTCTAGACACAGACCTATAATGATTGAATTGATTAATCGAATCATGTTTACCTAGGAATCTCGAGAGAAACTATAACACCCTAACTTAGGATAACGATGTGTGAGCTAATGCTAACACATCTGAGGGTTTTAACTAAGAATAATTGTGAAGTATTGAGCAACTTTTGTCATTTTTTATTGGTTTATATTTGATTTTTTAGTAGAAGCTAATATTATAGAGAACCAACAAGAATGGAAGCAAAGAAGTTGAAATCAGAAGTAGTTAGAGGCAAAAGTATGGCTGACCACATTTCTTATAAGTCGTCAGCCTTGTGATAATCTATCAGATTCATCATCAGCCATAGATAGAGAATTGACCTAAGATTGAAAGTTGTGATGACATTTTGTGATAGGTCTTCAAGCATCTGATAAGCCGTCAAGAATGCCATCAACCTAAGGTAGCACATGAGAACTGAAGAAATGACTTGACAACATTTTATGATAGGTTGTCAAGGAGCTGATAGGGCATCACTTTTTGTCGTCATCCTCCAGATAGGCTATCACAAATAGCGTCACAAAATCCAAAGAATTTCTGAATTTTATTATTTTATTTCCATAATTAGGGTGAACTATTTAAAGACTTGTTTAGTGTTTTCTTAGGAGTTTGGGGACTTTGAGTTTTGAGGAATATACTTTGATATTTTCTCTTTCTAACTTCTTGCATTGAAAAAGCAATTACTTTGAAGAGAATTTAATTAATATTTATGGGATTCGTATTGTGATCTAATCTGAGAATCACTAGTTACAATTCATCCTGTGGTAAGTTTATCTTTCAAACCATGAATCCAACTATGTGTTTTGATTTTTGCATTATGAGTGGCCAAATCCCTCTAATCTAAATAATGGGATCTAGGGTTAAGTCTTGATTAAGTACTGAGTGTTCAAGATTCAAAAGTTAATATGACTTCTTAATAATTATTATGTTTTAATTATTGTCTGTTGGTTGCAAACGATTGATAACACCTACTTTGATTTGCTTGAGAAAGAAATCAAATGTATTGGTGAATGGATTATCAATAGGGTCTTGGAAAAACTAAACTTCCATTTAATAATCAGCGTTGTAACAAGGTTTGTTAACCTGAGGTAAAATCTAGGCAGTGAATATAATTTCCCTATGTCCGAGAGGATTAAGTAATTAAATGCTTAAGTAGGTCGAGATACATTTAAGCATAACTTCAATAAAGATAACTGGTTGTCCTACCTACCATGAGAATCTTGAACCACTAGTATCATCTGTTAAGTACCAAAATCCCTAGTGAACATAATTCTGGTTTTTCCATAAACTCTTGATTACAAACTGAAACAAAGGTGACCAAAAGTTATTTCATAATATCCAAAACCTCCATTTTATCATTTTGTGCTAGTTGTTTGATTTTAACTTGTACCTATAGTTTCAAGTTAGTTTAATCGTTACTCATATTGTTCCCTGTGGATTAGACCCCAACTCCAAAATTTGGGTAAATAAATTTATGATGAACGCCTTGTACTAAATTTACATGTAATTTGAGCGTTATAAACAACGGTGCCATTGTCGGGGAATAATTTGGCGTATTGAGTTGGTTTGAAATTTTAGGCTACTTGCTTGAATTCAAACTTGTAAATATTTGTTTTTAGTTTACTTTTATTTCTTTTGTTACGTAGATTTTTATTTTATTTTCCTTTTTACTATGGCATCATGGAATGAAAATCATCTTAGTGGTTGGAAATCTTATCTTGATGATCCATGTCCATATTATGATGGAACTTACTTTTGACAAGACTGTAGATATGCTCCCCGGAGAGAGATGATGTACCATCTCCATCCTATCAAGAGTATGTTCTATATGTGAGGGTCAAGATGGACATTGGAGTGATTTCCCTAATTCCCCCTCCCCCATTGCGCTAACCCAAATTCTAGTTCGTCTTGTGATTTTGATAGGTCTTTGGGTCAAAAAAAGAAAGAATGAAGAACCGAAAAGAGTGGGATTGAATCTATGCTTCAACGAATGTTGGATAATATGGACACAACGAATGATATCATATGTGATATATTAAGACATTAAGGAACTTAACAAGGAAAGAGAATGGATAGGGGAGATGGATATTGAGTTCAATCATCTAAGAAACTCTTCAACATTATGTTTAAATGATATCTTGTTTATGGAATTATTTATACTAATCGAAGACTATTAATATGAGGATCAAGAATGCTATACTGATGATGATCTTAGTGTTGATCAACCCTTGGTGATTTTACAACCAAATGACCCAACCATGAGGGATGATACTAAGATGGGGAAATAGTGCTAGAGGCAAAAGAAGAAATCAAGCACAATCTATGTGAAGACTCTAGTCCATTTCAGGGTAAAGATACTAATATGGATGTTACTTCGGAAGTAAGAGTTAATCCTTATTTGAACTAATTTTAAACATTATGCTTGGTGGATATGATGAAAGTCGAATCACCCAAGTAAATGATGAATTTTGAAAATTAGGAGGAAAATTTTTATATTTTGGAGTTTATCTTTCCAAAAGGGTATAACACAACCCCAATCGTAAAAGCCAAGATGCCTAAAGATCAATGTCCATTTAGTGTGTTTTTAAGTTCCGCACTGCTTCTCAATGAGCTCACATAAAAGTTTGATGTAAAATTTGGCAAGCGATTCAAGTTGTCAAAGTGGCATGATAGAACATTCCTTATCATGCCCTCACCTTTGCCCAATGGACCTAACATGAGTAAAGATCGAAACATGGGCTGATAATTCATATCGACTAAGGCAAAGAATAAAGGATGACTGAATGATGTGATGCCGCGACCCTTAATTAGGCACTTCTTGGGAGGCAACCCAAGGAATTTTGTTGTTTGTATTCATATTATTTGATTGACATTAGATCTTTGCACCCAAGGTGCCATAGGTATTTTTCTGACTCTCTTGTTTTTGGTTGACACATTGGGGATAATTTATGATTATAATTGAGGGAGCACTACTTGTAGGTGTTGATGTCCTTTTGGGTTTTTGTTGTCATGCCTCTTTTCCCTGGAGTTTTGTTCCTAGTAGAGCAGGCATGTTTTGGCGTATTGTGATTTGTTGTAAAATGATGCAGTTGACTAGTAGAAATCAATTACCTTAGGTAGTTAACATGTTTTTGTGATTTTTGAGCACCTCTCCAATGGAAGGAGTATTTAGCTATGTGAATTGCATCTGATTGTGACCATTTGCATCTTTGTATGGCATTAGTTTTAGTAATGCAGTAATAATTTCCAAACAACTTCATGAACTAAACGAGTAGTAGCTTGTGATATACTTGTGTGCCAAGTATATATTAGATTTTACTCAGTTCCTATTGTATGTTGAAATCTAGAACTTTCCCGGTTATTCTTACCTTGGTTAAAGGATAGGGGTTAGGAAAGGATCATAGGCCGTTTTGATATTAGCTTACTTTTAGCCTAAATAACCTTCCCCAACTTTTACCCTGATTAGCCTATTTCTTTTCATGACACTTGTAACTTTTCCAGTTTATGTCATAATGAACCTGTTTTGTCCTTGGTACTCGTTGGATACTGTTCACCTTAAATTAGGCAAATGGTCTAAGTAAAGGGTGGGTATCATAGGGGAGTATAATGTAAAATAAGTAGGAAGAAAGTACAGTAAAAGAAAAGAATAAAAATTTGAGTGTGGTATAAAAGAGCAAGAAAAAGAAAAGTTCTGAAAAAAAATATAAAAATAAAAAGTAATTCAAAAAAGACTTCACCCATCCTAAACAATTGTGATCAAGAAAAGACAAGACCGACAAAGGCTAATAAGTGAACCCCAAAAAAGCTAGTGTAGTGTCAAGGGGGCATTGTCACATTAAATACCATCGAGTATCATACCAGCCCCTAGCCTACATTACAAGCCTCACACAAGTCGAATAGTGGTCCTTGATGACCTATCTAAAGATTTGGGTACTGAAAATAAGGGCAAACCTATGTTACTTAGGATACACGGATTGGAACTTCATTATGAGAGTGTGTGTTTTGAGTGTCCCCATGGTTACATATATAAATATTGAGATGATGAGAGGGGATTTCTTTCCTGTGTGGGCACATCAGATATGTTGCTAGTTACTAACTTATTTTAAGAGTGTAATACTTGTATATCCATGGTTAATGTAGCTGAATTAATGCCGTTGATTGACGTCTATGTGTTGCATTGGTGTTTGTCATTGTAATTTGAACTGACTGAACTTGGAGATGGTGAAAGTGTTTTGAGATAATGTGGATGATTGAATGCCAAATGTACCTTGTATTCTCTTAGTAGTGTTGAGTTGCTTGAGGACAAGCAGTTGTTTTAAGTTGAGGGTATTGATGTGTGAGCTAATGCTAACCAACTTTAAGCTTTTAACTAACAATAATTGCGAATTCTTAAGCAACTTTAGTCGTTTTTGATTGGTTTATGTTTTATTTTCTAGTAGAATCTAATATGATATAGAAACAACAAGAATGGAAGCAAAGGAATTAAAATCAGAAGTAGATAGACACAAAAGAGTGGCTGACAACATTTCCTGATAGGCTATCATATTCATCATCAACCATAGTCAGAGAATTGGCCTAAGATAGAAAGATGTGGAAACATTTTGTTATAGGTCGTCAAGGATCTAATATGCCGTCAAGAATTCCGTCAACCTAAGGCAGCACATGAGAACTAAAGAAGAGACTTGATGACATTTTGTTATAGGTCGTCAAGAAGCCGATAGGGCGTCACTTTTTGTCGTCAACGGTAGACAGGAAGTACTGAAAACTAAAAGGAAGATGATGAAATTTGTCATATGTCGTCAGCCTCCTGATAGGCTATCACAAATGGGGTCACCTAATCCCAAGAATTTCTGAATTTTATTATTTTGTTTCCATAATTAGGGTGAACAATTTAAATCGTTTTTTTGGGTTTTATTACGAGTTTGGGGACTTTGAATTTTGAAGAATATACTTTGATATTTTGTCTCTCTAACTTCTTTGCTTGAAAAAACTATTACTTTGAAGAGAATTTAATCAATATTTTTGGGATTCTTATTGTGATCTAATCTGAGAATCACTAGTTACTATTCATCGTGTGGTAAGTTTATCTTTAAAAGCATGAATCCAACTATGTGTTTCAATTTTTGCTTTATGAGTGGCTAAATCCCTCTAATCTGAATTATGGGATCTAGGGTTAAGTCTTGATAAGGAGCTGAGTGTTCAAGATTCAAAAGGTAATAGGACTTCTTGATAGATCTGATGTTTTAATTATTGTCTGTTGGTTACAAATGATAGATAACACCTGCTTTGATTTGATTGAGAAAGAAATTAAATATAGTGGGAAGTGGATTATCAACAGGGACTTAGAAACATTAAGCTTCCGTTAAATAATCAGCTTTGTAATAAGGTTAGTTAACCTGAGGTAAAATCTGGGCAGTGAATATAAATTACCTAAGTCAGAGAGGATTAGGTAATTAAATGCTTAAGTAGGTTAAGAGACATTTAAGCATAACTTCGAAAAAGATAACTTGTTGTGCTACATACCATGAGAATCTTGAACCACTAATAGCATCTGTCATCTACCAAAATCCTTAGTGAACATAATTCTGCTTTTTCTATAAACTCTAGCTTACAAACTGAAACTAAGGTGACCAAAAATTATTTTCTAATCTTCAAAACCCCCATTTTATATTTTTGTGCCATTTACTTGAATTTAACTTGTAGCTATAGTTTCAAATTAGTTTAATCACCAATCATATTGTTCCCTGTGGATTCAACCCCGACTCCAAAAGTTGGGTAAATATATTGATGACGATCGTCTTGCACTAAATTGACGTGTAAGTTGAGCGCTATCAGATAACGAATCCCACATTGGATAAGCTAAAAGAGATATGTTTGGTATAAAAGTAAAAAATCCATAATTAGTGATTCATTTTTAAGCCATGTGGGTCTAGTTCCAAAGCAAACAATATCACTAGTGGGATGGGCCATAACAAATTGTCTCAAAGCCACTCTTGTTTTAGCCTTATTGATGTGGGCCAAAGTTCCAAACAAGTTTAGGAAAATCCCTGTGTGGTACGGCAAACATTAATCCTAAGTCTAGTCAAATCCCATTCAGTGAGTAAAACCTTTGCGAGGACGCTGAGCTAATAAGAGCGTATGTAACACCTTATGTTAGGTTAAAGAGAACCATATCCGCAGAACAAAGGATAGATGTTGGGTACATTAGTAAAAATACCTTACTTCATAGTGAAGCATTTTAAAGTTGTAGGGGTCTAGGACTAGATCGGACAATATCACTAGTGGGACGGGCCATTACAAAAAGTTTGTAACACCCCGAGATTACCCCCTGGACGTCACATATTGCTTAGAACCATAAATGATAACACGCAAATCCATGTACTGGTATGATACCTAACTAACTGATTTAATACATAAATAACTTAATTTGTTGAGTAGAAGCATAATCATAAGATAAAAATTTTCAATATGATGTTTTGAAAGGCAACACCATGGTAAATCTTGAAGAAACTAGAATTACAATTAATACTCTAAGTGCCCATTAATGAATCCTCTACTATACTTACTACAAGATTCGGGACATGAACCATAACTATCCTTAATAAATACATAATAATAATGAAAATAAAGTACACGAACTGCCACATACTTGGGTACTCAAAATAAGAGAACCCATTACCTGCTGGCTGAATTCTACAAACTGTCAGAACCTTATGCCTGGACTACCTCTGGTTCTTACAATATTAAGTAGTGTAGGGGTGAATGCATAGGTAAAACTAAATCAATGAAAAATCTTAAAGCATTCATGCTAAGTGAAAATAAATCCACCAAGAGACAGAAATAAACTGAAGACTAAAATATCATTAGACATAAATAACAAACCTAATATGATAAGCTTAGTGATTTACTACACTTAGTTTCAGAAAATTATATTATCTGTGGGAGATTCACATAATGGACATAAACTATGTGAGATATCATAGAGTCCAACGTATGACCTACGTTGAGGAGGTCCGTTCTATCCTTTTAATCAAGTAGAACATGAATTGGATTAATCACTAAACTAAACCCACATTTAGAAGAGATGGGACACTCTCTGGCGAGGAGAGGAGAATAAGCATTGAAAACTAACAAACTTATGAATACATAAATTTATAGGGTTATTTGTGTCATTGGGTAGGGTTTGTGGTGAGGTAAAAATAAAATACCCCCATGAAAACATAAAAATATTGCAAAAAATTTTAGTGATGACTTAGTTGATAGCAAATCAACTAGTTGATTTCTTATCTACTTAGCCGTCAACCTCTAGCAGGGCTTGGAAACTTTCTGGTTATGGTTGATGACTTAGTTGATAGCTGGTCAACTAGTTGATGGCTTGTCAATTTAGTCATCACCTTCTCTAAATGATTTATAGAATTTTGTGGTTAACGCTGACGACTAGGTTGATGGGTCATCACTTAGTTGACAACTTATCACTCAAATAGTCAGCTTGTAGACTGACAGACAATCCAAAAAAATAAATATACCTTTCTACTCTGGTATCAGATTAAAGTAATTAAATGTATTGTAAAAAAAGCCTCCAAGATCTTTAATTTGATATATTGTATCCACCTAACTCATCATAATATAGGAGTTACACTTGTTTAAAGCTAACCCTTGTAGGATCAGGTAGTAAAACTCAATCAATACAAATGTTCTCAACTCGATTATACTCCAAATTATTCCTATGACCATGATTTATATCAAAAACACATTACACACAAGGTTAATCATCATGAAACATAATTATGGCTTGTCATAATTACTTTGGGGCCTTTAAACATATCAAAAATAATTGGAATCTTTTTGAGGAACTTATCGTGTATTACAATATATTTCACGTAAGATAATTAGTCCTCGAATGAAGACAGATATTAATACGAAAAGAATATGGTTTTTATCTTGAAACTTATTTTCTAAAATTTATCATGGTCCACAACCAGAATAATCTCTTGAAAGGGTACTGAGTCAGCTGATACATATAGAACATGAACACATACTTAGGAATCATATGGAATAATATAGACATGACATGTTTGCTCGTGAAGGAAATAGCAGACCTGAAATGATAAAACTTCAATCATGAACCAAATTTCTCAGTTGACTTTACTGACTATATGAAGCCGATTCATGCTAAGAGTTCATAACCCACTTGAAATATTAATGACTCGATCAACATATAGAATTGAAAAGTAATAACTGATGCGATTAAATTTCAAAGGTTTTTTGAGTATGAAATATAATTTTCCTCCAAATCTCATTATCATAACTTCTAATAAAAATTTAAGGAAAGAATTCAGGGTAAGATATGAGTATCAAATTTAAATAAGAAATCAAAACAAGGGTACAACTCATGGAACATAGATATATAGAATAGAAGCTAGAATATGATTGTTATTTCTTAGGCAATGCAACTACTAACTTTTATGCTTAGTCACACTTCTCAAATACTTTTTTCAGCTACACTCTCCCTCTTAAATACTACATTTCAATGGATGCAACTTATAACCTTCACGTGAGTACATATGACTACCCTAAACATAATCTAAGTTGAACTATAAACTCTCACCATGGTAAAGACAAAATAAAAATCTTAAAGTACTACACATAACTCCTTATTTCTAGTCTTAACGACATGATTCAGTAGATTATGTCTTTTTAGAGCCCTGACACTAATCATAACATGCCTTATTACTCTAATGACTAACTATGAACTCTTACTATGAATTCACTAGCATATATTACATTTGTCCACTTACATACCAACATGACCTTCAAGCCTATAACTATAACTACATATGATCTTCTAGGCACCCAATCCACCTAGGAACTTTCTCATATTCTCTTATTTCTTCACCAATAACTACTTTAATGCATTATCCCCAAGAAGTCATACCTAGAATTCTCTACTAAGTATGACATATATCAAAGATTTTTCTCAATTTCCTTCACCCTTTATCCTTAGATTGAACAAGCATACAACAATCTTTCTTAATGAGGGTTATCAACTTTTTCTTATCTAAACCTCGGTTCATCCATTTTCATCACCACTATCTTAACATTAGAAGAGGTCCACTAAAGAGATAGGACATGAGGTTCTAATGTATGAAAGAATGTTATACATAACTTTGAAACTTAACTGAGGCCTGAGAAATTGAGTATCAAAATAATGAATTCTTTAAAGATATCTAAAATAAGGACATACATAACATAATGTGAATTTAACTAGTCATTAAGGGTGTATCATGAGTTTTGTGAACTAATCATACTCTAAAACATGACTTCATACTTATCATATGCTACTCAACATAGTACTGGAGTTCATAGAATTATGAGGGATGGTTTTGAATCAAAGAGTGAAGCAGTTAGTTTTCTTACTCAGAGATAAGAATGAACTTGAATATACATGATGTATATAAGAATTCGCCAATGGCACATATCTATTACCCAAGTCATAATTAGGGTGTGATAACAAATGAAATGTAAGGCTTACTCTAGAGAAAGAATGGATCGCTATCTCATCACAACTCTTCTTGACCTGGATAACAATGTAATTCTTAAAACTTGATTTGGTTCATCCCCCTACCATCTCCCTTTAGACCAAAGCTGACAATTTAATCCTATTAGACTATTCTAATTACTTAAGACCAAGCCATAATTTCTTTGCTCTAATGGTATACACATGAAAGCTGACACACCCAAATAAACTATGTCCGAACAATAATAACATTATTATTGGACACTCTATTAATATATACCATACTTAACTTTCTCTATCTTGATCACTGTCATATACTTGCACTCCAATCCACTAATATACCTATCAATATAAACACATTATCTATCCTTCAACATAGCTTACTAATATCACACATGTAAGCTTATATTTTTCCCTAAACCATCAGAATCAAAATTACACTAAATGACTTAACATCCTCGACCTATAACACCAAACATAGCTATCATAAATACCATATACGTAATCACTTGCCTCATTCAGACTTACCAACTCAAGGGTACTGTCTAAGCACACAACGCACTTTAAAAACATTGAATATAATACTATCCCATATCAACTTGGGTACACCTCTACAGCATACATAAAACATCATACATAAGTGTTAATTAATAAACTTAAACTATGGCATACATCATCTTAATCCTACTAGCTCACCTCACATGTAACTCGCCTCTCTATCCCAAGTAATCACTATTTCCTCATTGATGGTCATCCACTGTCCAAACATAGATTCTTGTATATGTCATGATTAATAACAATCTCACATATAATTTTGGCTTGGCAATATATTATGAAATCACTAGTCCACTAGAACTTTATAATAGTAATATTTGATCATAATCTTACGATCCATCTTATTATAATCCAGTACCATATCCTCATTCCACCCATTAATATTATTTACCTATCCATATAACTAATTTTTAGTACCATATCTACAAGAACCAACCAAACTCATTCCTATAATCATAAAGAGAACCCGTATTAATAATTCTTAACCACCAGTGTTTTAATTAATAAACAATAATTTTATAGCATAATAAAATACCATGAAGAAATCCATTCCTTCTTCAAGCATACCATAATTCACCTTAACTAATAACTCTTTCCCTACCTTCCACTATGAAACAAATGCCAAATTCACAAGCACTTAGTTAACATAGAAGGACATATCCTTTCAATCCTACTTAATAGCAGACACAGGTTCTATAATACACTCTTAACCAATTGTTATGCCTACCTTGTCTTATTACAACACTCTTAAATCTACATTCCCAACTCTGAGGTCATTCCACTACTTTTGAATCATAACAATATAAATTATAATATCCCTTCATAAAAACTATATTTAACACTTTAGGTACATGCTCTCTCTTCTCATAAGGGCTTTCTATTATGAAAGAATTAAGAGAAATCTACTATACAACATATGCTCTCTTAACAACACTACTCATAAGGACGAGAACATAAGTTTTCAACTTAAAAGATTTAAAGCACACCACCAGGATCCTCTAAAGCCATTAGCACGATTTTTGAAGTTACTGACACTAAATTTGAGGGCACCAACATGGGTGGAATTGGAATTTACTACTAATGTTATCTCAAAAAAAAGTAATAGAGATATAATTATAGAGTAAAACAAGAATCAGTTGATATTTTTAAGAGAATAACTTTATAACACGATCTAGAGTATGAAGGAATGTGAAACATTTGTTAAATGCCTAATAGCCTCTTGAAAAAATGTATGGATGTCACGTTACTATTCTACAAGACAATACTAGACACGACTTTAAAATAACCTTGGATACTTGAACTCTGTACTCTAATATCAAGTTTGTAATGCCCTAAGACTACCCCTTGGACATCATATGGTGTTTAGTACCACAAGTAATTCCAAGATAACCCATGTACGGTCATGATACTTGAACAACTAGTTTAATATGTATATATATAAATATTTTACATGTGTAGAAGTATAATGATGTGATAAACCTTTTCAATGTGATGTTGTGAAAGTCTAAAACATGGTAAATTTCAAGAAGAGACTTGAATTACATATGATACTTTGATTGGCCATCTATGAAGCTTATACTATATTAACTATCGATATTTATAACATGAACCCCAACTATCCCTAATCAATACATAAGAATGATGAAAATAAATAACAGGAACTGGAACTAACTTGAGACCTCAAAAGAAGAGAACCCATCACTTGCTGGTTGAATACTACGAATTGTCTTATCCTTATGTGTGGAATACCTCTGGTACCTACATTATAATGGAATATATCAATAAAAACATAAATATAGTCAGTACTTCTGGATTGTACTGAGTAAGAGGAGGTGAATGCATAAGTGAAACTAAATCAATACAAAATCTTAAAATATGTACTTTAATTTTATTCTCAAAAGAACTAGTATAATCCCTAGCAACCCAAGGGGAATGGAGTAGGACCAATTAGAGATCCCAACAAGTAAAAAACATCTAGTCTCAATAACCTTTATGGATGTAATCAATAGTTGACTTTCTATTGAAGAAAGCTGAAACACCCAAGAATATAGTCTTGCAAAATCCTTAGTTGATTAGTAAGGATCATGACATGTGGTTTTTTGTGTTGTATCCTTGTTATGTCTTTATTTAATCTTGTTTAAGGTCTTATTTTGTGAATAATAATGTGTTAATTTGTATCAATACTCACCCATCCATGATAGGGAGAAATTTAAAACACTTACACCTTGGAACCATTAAGAAAACATCATCTTTGGATGTCTCTAGACTGGATACAGTTGGGGGTAGTTGAGTTGTACCTTATGTCAGGACTTATACCAACTATTCTCTACCCTTTCATATCTTAGATAGTTTATTAGGTTAATATACTATCCTTCATATGACAAGGTCATTCCTTGGTCGTAACCAAGCTCACGAGTCGTAAGATACCCAACCGCATAGAGTGAAACCTAACCTAGAGTGCACTATTTTTGTTACGGGTGGTCTATATGAGTTTGGTCACAAGTCATACCCTTAGGAGATAACTCAAGGGTGCCTAGTCATAACATAACTAGTGTGGTTGACCTAGGGGAAGCCTTGTGTATAATTTATGGTACCACTCGTGCCCTAAGTTATGATTTTCAACTGAACTATTAATGGGAGTCGTACTCCTGCATGTCTGTGTTTTCATGCTTCTAGCCAAGTATATTTTTGTAATTTCCGTTCACTAATACCGTAATTCCTTGACCTATATATATGATAGTATCCTTCCAAGTCTTTATTTTACAAGACTAGAATAGCTCGAATGCTCGAAGGTCTCTAGAAGCAAGATTGGAAGCTAGGATTTGAAGGTGATCATCTTATGGCAGGAGAAAGAGTCAAGATTGTTGTTTTGTCATCTTGTTTTAGGTATGTATCCCTTTCCCTTTTAAATAACTCTAATTTCAGGAATTTCACACTTAGATTATTAAATGTACATGGTGGTTTTTGAATTAAATGAAAAATGTTTTGCTACCTAACTATAAATGATGACAATTCTTGTATGTACATGTGTTCATACATGTTATAGATGGTAGATTACATATATGGGTTATTTTCATATGTTGTGTAACATAAGTTTCTTGAGTTACCCTAGTCTTAATGAATTCTACCACGAGAATGACCCTTTGTAAGGTATTCACCCAAGGTGTTTGTGAAATGTCTGAGTGAAATGATTAGGTGCATGTTGACTATCTGTTGAGTTAGGGCAATGGACCAAATAAGTATGAATGTTTTTTGAATACTATTACGAAGGTATGAGCTATGTATTGTGTAAATGATAACCTTGTTTGTTGATAGGTAAATAAAGGGTAGAGCCTTAGACATGAAAATGAACTTGAATTATGTACTGAACCAAGTGTGGTGATAATGTTAGATAACGTTTTTGATGACATGTAAATGGTTGTATGGGTCTTGAGGGCCACAAATTTATTAGTATGATGAGTTGATTAAAAGCAATATTCTATTGATATGGTTGAGCAATTAAGGCTCTGGTGAGGAATATGTGGTCATGTATAATGATTGAAATGGCTAAATAAGCTAAAACCCTATATGAGATGTTAATTGGATGAATATGAATGCAAGACCTAATAGGTCAAGAGTTACTATGTTGACCAATGTTGCCAATGAACAACAGGAGATTTGATTTCCTCATATAATAAAATGACTAGCAATTTGAGTTCCTAGTTCAATGCAACAACGGGTGATTTGAGTTCCTCATCTAAAAACATGGCTAGTGATTCATGTTCTTAGGCCAGTGTAACGACTAGCAATTCAAGTTTCTAGTCCAAAGAGATCTCTTGAGGTTAGAATAACTCATATAAGGATGCAACTAGTGATTCAAGTCTATGTCTGGTGATAACAATAGTGATTTGAGTTCTAAGTTTAGTGATATGGCTAGTGATTCCAAATCCAAGGACGATGATATGACCAGAAATTTAATTTTCTAGTCTAGTAAAATGAAGTCTAATGAGATTTTGTCAACAGGCAAACTTGTTTGAAATTTCGTCAATCCATGACATATAAATCAATCATTTGAGAATATGTGTGACGCCTTGTCCCCTTTGTGGTCTATTATGAGCATGTCTTGTATATTTATGTATATGTGTTAAAATAATTATGAGTCCTGATTTCTTGAGTAGCATTTGAAGGATCTATATGTAAGGCTAATCTTGTGAATGTGATGAAATATGATATATTGACTTGTTGTTGATTGAAAATGTATTTTATGACATATGATTGAGATACATTCTAGCATTCCAACCACAAAGAGTCTTTGGATAATACATCCCCACGTGACATAGGTGCTAGAGTTTCTTCTTCTTTTCCCGTGTAGTGATTTGCAGGTTGACGCGATTCATGCTATGACTTAAAGTGGTGCCCATACTTACTTGGGAAGGCATCATTTCTTAATCCTTATATTTAGACTTTGTCTCATAAGAGTTGGTTTGGCTATCATCAGGGGCTTGTCCCGATAGATATACTGATCATCTTTAGTTTTTTATAGAGGTATTGTGAACAACTGTGAACTTGGATATACTTATTATAACGAATATAATATTGACTTATGTAAAAATTTTACCTATTTTGATACATGAGTTGGAGTCCCTTCGATTCTTATGTTAATGAGATATTTGGGTTGGGTTATCGGGTCGACCATAGATTCATGTGGGCTTGAGGTGCCCATACTACATTGTCCCAAAGTTCAGGATGTGTCAAGTTGTTATCAAAGCCTAGGTTCATGGTCAGTTGGTTGTACATAATAACGTATCGATTATAGTCTCTTTTATGGGTGTAAAGTGCGCCACACTTATAAAAGACGAGCAATGAGACATTTTAGGAAATGTTTCCATTTCTGGAAATGTTTCCATTTCTGGAAATGTTCCCATTTCTTGTATTCCAATCTCAAACTATAAAGTATAAGGTATTGGATTCCTCTGATTTTGTTTGCTATCTTTAAGATCATGCCTCCAAGAAGATCGGAGACTCAGGTAAACACTACTAAGGGTCCTATGGACAAAGCTCATCCAACTTCTTAAGTTAAAACTCAGGACAGGGATAAGTAATCTAGCCATCCTCATGTTGTTCAGCCCACCAACCCTGACTAATGCCCTCAAAAGGATGCTACTAATAGGGATTTACATTGCTCCATCAACCTCTTCACTCAATTTGTAGTCTCTCAAGTAGAGCGTGGTGCCCCGACTGCTATTTCTTCTAAGGCCATAAAAATTTTCAAATTTATGTGGTTGAGCTCGTCTATGTTCTCTGCTACCAAGTTTGAGGAAGATCCTCAAGGCTATATTGATGATATGAAAAAAATCTTTTAAATCATGCATGATTCATAAATTGAGGATGTTGCGCTTGCTTCTTACTAATTAAAAGATGTAGTGTATAAGTGGTAAGAAGGTTGAGAGATATCTTAGTATATTGATGCTAGTCTAGCTTCTTAGGTGGATTTATCTAATGCTTTCCTTGACCATTTATTTCTTTTAGAGTTGAGGGAGGAAAAGGCAGAAACATTCATAAACTTAAACTAACGGAGGATGTCCATTCAAGAATATCCCTTGAAATTCTACCAATTGTCAAGGTATGATCCCGAGTTTGTTTCGATCATGAGGGGTAGAATACATAAGTTTATCCCAGGGATGTCTAATGAGTTAGTCCCCAAAAGCAAGATAGCCTTGTTGATTAAGATCATGGATATTTTTAGATTTTTTTGTGAATATGCAACAAGTGGAATTAGGGAAGAAAAAGCATGTTAAACTTAGTGAGAAGTGAGGAATGAATTTTAGGCCTTCTGATAGTAGAGGTGAAAGTAGTGGCAAGAGGCCATGAAAGAAGTGGGGGAATTTAGGTTTGTTATCCACAACTAGTCTTTTCTCTCCTTACCAAAAGTTCTTGGGTGGTCGTTGATCTTTGTTTATGGAGGGTCTTGGGCACAAGGTGACTGATTTCAAACTGTTGGTGCTCAGTCGGCTACACCCTACCCTACTTGTGGATTCTGTTGTCATAGTCATCGTGGTGAGTATGCGATGAGGAAAGGTAGATGTTTTTTTTGTGTTCAGTTTTGTAACATGTCGTAAGAATTCCCCTCTTAGATGGATGCTTCAGCCAACAGGGCCTTTATTGCTAGTCTACCTTCTATCGCTCTAAAGGGTGCAATGTCTGCATTTGTTTCTTCTTCAGGAACTGGTATTGGCTGCAACTGTCTGTATAGACTTTCTACCTGTAAGGATTCTGAGGTATCTGTCGATGTTTTCATGGTTATGTTAATATTTTTCTCTTGTGATGTTTATTGTTTGCTTGATCCAGGCTCTACACTTTCTTATGTGACCTCGGATGCGGCTGTGTATCTTAATTGTGGTTTTGAGGCTCTGTTAGTTCCTTTTTTTGTTTCTACCCCAGTTGGAGACCCTGTGATTATTAGAGAGGTCTATAGGAGCTGTGCGATATCTGTTGGCGGTAGAGATACTCTTTTAGATTTGATACAGTTAGACATTTTTTATTTTGATGTTTTCTTAGGAATGGATTGGCTACACTCTTTTAATGCTTCTTTAGATCGTCAGGCCCTTAGCTTTATGTTCAAATTCCTTAATGTGCCGATCATTATAAAGGAAAGTCGTTCCATAGTGCATTAAGGAAGGTTTATTTCTTATCTTAAGGCCCTAAGATTGATTTAAAAGGGGTACATGTATCATTTGGTCTGAGTTAAAGATTCCAAATTGGAAGACCCTTCTCTAAAATCTGTTCCCATAATGAATAAGTTTCCCAATATGTTTCCTTATGAACCCCCGAGTGTTCCTCCTAATACAGAAATTGATTTTCGTATTGATCTCATTCCAGACACTCGTCCAATCCCTATTCCTCCCTATAGAATGGCTCCGACAAAGTTGAAAAACTTAAGGAGCAATTTAAAGACCTTTTAGATAAAGGTTTTATCCAGCCTAGTGTGTCTCTTTGGTGTTCTCCCATGTTGTTCGTGCACGAGAAAGATGGTTCCTTCGTATGTGCATTGATTATCGTCAGTTCCATAAATTTACCATAAAAATAAATATCATCTTCCTAGGATCGATGATTTGTTTGATCAACTTTATGGTGTGATGTATTTCTCTAAGATTGATCTTAGATTGAGTAATCGTCAACTTAAAATTAGGGATATGGATATCCCTAAGATTGTCTTTAGAACCCAGTATGGTCACTATGAGTTTCTTGTCATGTTTTTTGGGTTGAGCAATGCCCCAGCGACATTCATGGATTTAATGAATAGGGTCTTTTGTCCATTCTTGGACATATTTGTTACTGTCTTTATTGGCTATATCTCTGTCTTTTCTAAGAGTGATGTGGATCATGTAGACCATCTCCATGCCATGTTGCAAACATTGAGGGATCATTTTTTGTATGCCAAGTTCTCCAAGTGTGAGTTTTGGTTGAAAGTCGTACCTTATTTTGGTCATGTCGTCTCTAGAGAAGGGATCGTTGTGGATCTCCAAAAGGTTATTGTGGTTAAAAAGTGGCCTAGACCTATGAATCTAACCAATATTTAGACCTTCTTAGGTGAAGGAGGTTTTCACAGAAGGTATGTGGAGAGTTTTCAACAATAGCTTCCCCATTGACCTGAAAGTTCTTATGGTTCGATACATGTGAGGGTAATTTCGATTACCTGAAAAACAAATTGCCCTTGGCTCCAATTTTTACCTTTCCCAAGGGTAGTGATAGTTTTGTGGTCTATTGTGATGTTTCTTGTATCGGTTTTGGTTGTGTGTTTATGGAACATGGTAGGGTGATGGCCTATGATTCTCAGTAATTGAAAGTTCATGAAAAGAAATACTCCAACAATGATCTAGAATTATTGGCCATGTTTTTTTTTTTGAGAATTTGGCAGTATTATCTCTATGGTGTTCATATTGGTGTATTTTTGGATCATAAAAGCCTCCAATATGTGTTTACACAATAGGAGCTGAATCTTTCGCAAAGAAGGTGGCTTGAGCTATTAAAAGACTATAATATGAGTCTTTCTTACTATTTCAATAAGGCGAATGTAGTCGCCAAAGATCTTAGAATATTATGTATGGGGATTTTGGCCCATGTTGAAGAAGATAGGTATGAATTTGGGAAATGTATTCACCATTTAGCGAATCTTAGAGTTTGACTTGCGGACTCTGAGAAAGATAGTGTGTTTGTGCATCTTGTATCTCAATGGTCTCTTGTTGTTGAGATAAAGAGGAAGAAAGTATTGGACCCTAATTCGATGAAGGTCAAGAGTAATATGGGTCAACACAAAGCCATGAACTATGTAATTGGTGGTGATGGTAACTTGAGGCACCAAGGTAGGCTATGTGTGGCCAATTTTGATGGATTAAGGGAAAGAGTCATGGCTCAGGCTAATGGAACCCATTATGCTATTCATCCCATTTCAAAAAAGATGTATCATGACCTTAGAGAATTATATTGATGGAATAATATGAAAGGTGATATTTCTAGTCATATGGCTAAATGTATAGTGTACAAATAAGTAAAGGTTGAACATTTGAAGCCTTGTGTCCTATACCAAGAGATTGTGTTACCCAAGTGGAAGTGGAAGTCTATGAATATGGACTTCGTTACTAGTCTTCCTACATCTCAGAATCAATATGATTCTATTTGGGTCATCGTTAATTTAATGAACAAGTCCTCCCATTTCATGCCTATGAGAACTAATTTCTCGATGGATGATTATGCTAAATTATTTCTTCCAGAGATCTTAAAGTTTTACGGTGCTCCAGAGTGTAATATCTCAGATCGTGGCCCTTGTTTTTCATCCCAGTTTTTGAATTTATTCCATAGCGGTTTGGTAATGATGGGGTTCCTTAGAATCGCATTCCACTAGAAAATTGATTGTCAAGAAGATAGAAGTATCCAAACATTAGAGGATAGGTTGTTGGCTTGTGTAATTGATTATGGTTGCAGTTGCTATAACCACTTGTATTTTATAGAATTCGCCTATAATAATAGTTACCACTCTAGGATTGGCATGGCGCCATTCGAAGCATTGTATGATGGGAGATGTCGATCTCCTATTGGGTGGTACCAAGTGGACAAGAGAAAGTTGGATGGATTGGATTTAGTCCACTAAGCCTTAGAGATGGTGAAGATGATTCAAGATAATACAAACTCTCAAAGTCCCCAAAAGTCCTATGCAAATGTGATCCATAGAGACTTAGAGTTTAATGAGAGAGATTAGGTATTTTGGAATATGTCTCCCATGAAGGGAGTGATGCAGTTTGGAAAAAAGGGGAAGCTTAGTCCCCGCTATATTAGTCCTTACTTTATTAAGAAGAGAGTTGGCAACGCTGCCTATGAATTGGAGTTGTCTCCTAGTATGAACTTTTTTCACCCAATGTTCCATGTGTCTATGTTACGGAAATGTATGGGTGATCCTTACTTGGTTGTTCCCTCGGAAGATGTTGGCATTTTATATTCTTTAGCCTATGAGTACTTCCCGATGAGGATTTTGGATTGGCAATTTTTCTGGTTGCAAATGAAATAGGTGGCTTTGATAAAGGTACTATGGAGGAACCACAAATCCCAAAAACTACATGGGAGGCAAAAGAGGACCTCAAGTCTAAATATCCACATATCCCAGGTATGTTTTAATCACTTTAATTTGATGAGTGTCTTGGATTCAAGTTCCCTTCGATAGTAGGCTCGAGCCCCTAAACTTTGAAGGAGCCACGTGGCTTTGATAAATTATGGGATTCAATTTTCTTATGAATTCAATGAAGTGGATAATTGATGATCGGGATAGGTGTTGTGTTGCCTCCTTGTTGTATGGATATTTCTATAACATGTAATCATTGATTTGATGGATGTTGATGTGTTAACTTATATTTCTGCCCACCTTACCCATCATTCACAGATGAATGATCCTAAGTTGGGGAGAATGAAATGCCCAAGAATTTAGCCTTTAAAAATCATTGGTTGATTGGTAGGGATCATGATGTGTGTTGTATTGTTTAGTTCTTTAAAGGGGTGTTTTGGTTCATATAATGTGTTAACTTGTATCTATACTCATCTATCCATGTGATATATAAATTTTAAATATTTAGACCTTGGAACCATTGAGAAAATATCAACTTTTTATGTCTCTGGAGTGGATATGGTTTTGGTACTTCAGCTGTACCCAAGGTCACGATTCGTACTCACCATGCCCTCTCCTTTCATATCCTAGACATTATGTAGGGTTATTATAATTCCTTAAAGATTACAAGGTCATTCCTTGGTCGTAAACAAGCACACGACTCGTAAGCTGCCCAACTGTAAGGAGTGAAACCTAACCTAAAATGGACTATTTTGGTACTAGGTGTTCTATACGAGTTAGTTCATGAGTCATACACTTAGGTTACAACTCAAGGTTTTATATTCGTACCCTAAATAATGTGGTTGACCTACGGTGAATCTTGTTTATGAGTTAGGGTACCACTCGTACCATAGGTTACGACTGCCAACTGAACCATGAACGGGAGTAGTACCGCTGCACATGTGTTTTTTCCAGCTTTTAACGTAGAACATTTTTGTAATTTCCCTTGTGAAAAATCCTATATCCTTAACATTTATAAGTCATAGTAGCCTCCTATATTTTCATTTTAAAAGACTTAAAAACCCTAAATATTCTAAAGGCTCTATAAGCAAGATTGGAGGCTAGGGTTTGAAAGTGTTCATCTTATGGAAAGAGTAAGAGTCAATATTGTTGGTTTGTCATTTTTTTAAGGCATGTATATCTTCCCCTTTCTAAACTACTATAAACCCATATATTTCAGAATATGATTAGTAAGTATACATGGTGGGTTTTTAATCAAATGAAAAGGGTTTGGTTACATAACTATGAATGATGATGTTTCTTGTTTAAACTTGTGTTCATACATGTTGTAGTTGGTGGACTACATATGTGGGTTCTTGTTGTATGTTATTTAACATGAATGTCTTAATTTACCCTAGTTTTAATGATTTTTATCAAGAGAATGAACTTGTTAATGGTATGCATCGAAGGTGTTTGTGAAAATGTCTAAGTGAAATAACTAGTTGATTGTTGACTATGTGGTGAGTTAGGAAATTGGACAAAATGAGTATGAATGATTGTTGAATAATATTGTGAAGGTTTTTGATCCATGTATTGTGTAAATTATTACCTTGTTGGTTGATGGCTAATGAAAGGGTAGAGCCCTAGACATGAAAATGAACTTGAATTATGTATAGAACCATGTGTTGTCATAACGTGATATAATGTTGTTGATGACATGTAAATGGTTGTGTGAGTCTTTAGGGACACAAATTGATTTGTATGATGAATTTATTAAATAAATTGGCCTATTTAGATGGCTGAGCAGTAAAGGCTCTGATGAGAACCATGTTGTCATGTATAATGATTGAAATGTCTAAATGAGCTAAAGGCTTGATAAGATATGAATGGGGTGAATGTGAATGCTTGAATAAATGGGTCAATAGTTCCATTGTCGATAAATCGTGCCAATGAACAATGGGAGATTTGAGTTCCTCATCTAATGAAATGACTAGCTATTTGATTTTCTCGTCTAATGAAACAACTGGCGAATCCATTTTCTCATCTAATAACAGGACTATTGACTCATGGTATAAGGTTGGTGTAATGACTAGAAATTCGAGTTCCCAGTCCAAAGAGATCACTTGAGATTAGAATACCTCATCTAAGATATAATCAGTGATTCGAGTTCCATGGCTGGTGAAATGTATAGTGATTTGAGTTTAGAAGACGGTGATATGGCTAGTGATTTGACTTACAATGCTAGTGATATGACTAGATATTTGAGTTCAAGTCTAATGAAATGAAGTCTAATGAAATGGCGATGAGATTTTGTCAATGGTCCAACTTGATTGAAAGTTCTTTACTCCATGACGTATGAATGAATTATTAGAGAATATGCGTATTTCCTTGTACCATTTATGGTCTACTATTAGCATGTCATGAATATCAGTGTGTATGAGTGAAAATACTGAGGACTCTTAATTTCTTGAGTAGCATGTGAAGGATCTATATGTAAGGATAAGTTTGTAAATATGATGAAATACGATATATTGATTTGTTGTTGATTGACGATGCATTTTATCACTTATCTTTGAGTTAAATTCTAGTGCTCTAACCACCAATCTCGGATGCTACGCCCCTATATGATGTAGGTGCTGGAGCTTCTTATTCTTTTCCTGTGCAGTGACTTGTAGGTCGAGGAAATGAATACAAGGAAATGAAAAATTTGTTTTCCCAAAGAATGTTAATGAGACCTTGGAAAATGACAATTTTAACAAAATGGGTTATTAGAAATAAAATCAGGAAAAATTATAATCCATGGTTGACTATGATGACTTTTTTTAATTTACCAATCAATTCAAGTCCAACTTTACGATGTTATTTACAAAGGTTTTAAGTTATGGACGTGAAATGTTTTTTATAAAAATGTTCTTGTAACAAAACCCTAGGTTTTAAAAATCCCATGTTTCCTCATCGTGGTTTTAAAGCGTAGAAGTTCTCTTTAAAAAAAAACCAATATCCTCAAGCTTTGTATGATAGATTGGGCAGCTTTTCATAGTATTTTAAGAGAAAATATTGATACAACTGCTTTTATCAAAAGATTTTTCTAATATATCCTTAGGAATACTAATGATGTCTTATATAAGGAATTTTTTTAATGAATACAAGTGAATTCGAAATGAGCATGAATGGAGAATTAACATTCTCTTTGGGACTACAAATACTTCAGTTGACTAAATAAATCTTCATTTGTCAAACTAATCTCTTAAGAGATCATTGAAAAGTATGGCATACCAAATATCCTAGTACCCCTATGAGTGCCTACATATACACTTGCATGTACTAATTCTAAGAGTGTTGATGAAAATATTGTGGTATAATTGGCTCTTTTATTTACCTTATCACCAGTCAACTCGATAGATTGTTTCGTATGGGTATGTCTACTATATTTTATTCACCTCCCAAGGAGTCTCATTTGATTAAAATTAAGAGTATCATTGGAAATTTTATTTGGCATATTAAATTAGATGGAGAAGGCGCCATTGGCTCATAGGGAATTCTCCCACATTATGGAGCAGTAAGAAATAAAATGGTGTTTCTCTCTCTACCACTATGTCTGAATATATCTCTATTGACCTATGTATTGCTTAATCATGATCTATGTTTTGCTCAATCTTTCTCAATACCTCATCAACTTAGTGATTATGATATCTTTGTTATATATATGATAATTCTAGTGCCTTTTGTCTATCTAGAAATCCATATGATTCTGTAAAATATTGATACTATAACATCTTTTCTTAAGAGGTTTTCTTTAAATGGTGATATTGATATATCCTCCATCAACATTTTTTTATAAGAAAATATTTTATTAAACTTCTTTGGAAGAAAGACTTTTGCCCTTTAAAATTAATAGATAGTCATGCAAATTTTTTGACTGATTTCCTTCCTTTTTCAAAGAACTGTAAAAGTGTCTATAATTAATGCATGAGATGATTGGTGTACGTGCCTTTTCATACTTCTTCTATTTTTCTTCGTAAAACTGATTCGATGTATGGTAAGTTTTAATTATTTTTCTAGGTTTTCCTAGGAGACTTCTCTTTTAGAACATCTCCTTCTTTATGCTATATAATTTTCTCAAATCTTCCATCCTTTTATCTATATCTATTACACATTACTAGGCATTCTAAAATACCCCCCTCTGGTATCCAAAAAAGTTCTCTCTTTAAAGGAAAAGGGAAGGTAGTTTGACCTGTTCTACTAGACTCTAATTACTTTGACGAAAATCCTTTACCCTCGACTGATTCCTATGGTTCCTTTTAGGGTAAGCACTTCTCTTTTCTTGATATCTCTAAAAGTTCTAACAAAAATGTAAAATTCAACATTGATAGTTTTATTAATGTCAAAACTGAATTTTAGAGGCCAAGAAATACTACCCTTTTACACTCTCTGAAGGAACTTTCTATGGTTGATGGTAAACTTGTTGATCCAGATCTCTTGGAATCTCTTCCCTATCATATAAAACCCTCATTTGGATTTAAATTTTTTTCTAATATCTATTCAAATACTTCTAAGATAACATATCAACCTTATATAAGATTATTTTATGTTAATGTTGATTCCATGAGTTCTGGTAATCTTGAAACCCTAGCGAAGGTAAGCATATATACCTTGATTGTACTATGTTTGATACTTTGTTTGGCGATAATTTCTTTGGTTTTTCTACCTTTACTTAAATACTTGGCCCTCATATTTTGATATCTCTTTTGACTAGGCAAAAAATTTATTACTCTTAACAAATCTGGCCTCCTACCTTCTTCTTTTAGTCTAAAGTTTTTTCATTTGAAATTTTTATTATTACTCATATTATGGCTACCATTTCTTTTCCTAGTACTGGTTCTCTTTCTACTCTATCTCATTGATATACTCTTCTAAAATATTATCTCACCTCTCAGCAAGATAATCTCTCATCATTCATCATCAATAATATGATAAAAGAATCTCTTGATCCATCTAGCAACCGTTATTGGCTAACTATTTCTCAAATCAAAAAAGCTACAAATATTACTCTTGAGCTTATTCCCTCTGTTGTAGTCAACCAATACTATAATTCTAAATATTTTTCCTGTATGGGGTATGTATTGGTCAATGTAATTTAGGTTTCTAAGTATAAAGGTGGCTCTACTAGAAATCCTTAATCTCCAAGGTAAAAGTCCTCCCCTTTACTTATTCCTAACTACTCTTCGCCTAATATTAGAATTTGTTTGACTGAGATTGAGCTAAAGTTGGATTCCATCAAGGATCTCATCCTTGACTTGAACTTTTGTCTTCACAAAATTAAAGATGTTTGAAGGAAATATGCATAGATGTTACTCATCTCACACTTCAAATGGATTAGGTATTCAATGAGATACTAAGATAGCTACCAAGATTCAGGCCATCACTAACTTGTGTTTCTCCGTAATCACTAATTAGTTCATGAACTTAGAAGATGCTACTTTTTATAAATTAGACTATTTCTTTTCCCGTCATTAAAATAAAACACCTCATATTTTGGCCCTTAATAATTATTGACCTTTTGGCTTAATGTCTTGGTCATGACTCATGGAGATGAGTCGTGAGATGTGTTTACAGTTCATAGGACCCTGGTCATAACCTTATCAAAAACTTAGTGGCAAACTTCAGCTCTGAGTACGAGTTGCTCACTATGATCCATAAGGATATGTGAGGAGACATAGGTTCAAATCGCAGGGTGTCCAGTGTTTAATTTATTTGGGATTTGTGCTGCTCACGATAAGACCTTAAGAGTTTTAATGTCTCATTATGATTGTATTCGTAGAGTCGTAAGGTGGGAAATTTTTAGGGCTCCTAGTCATTATCTTAGTTATGACTTGTGTTCATGAGTCTTAAGGTATGGGTACGAGTCAAGCGATTGACTTATAATCGAAGAAGAGCTTTTCTAGCTTTTATGTTGACGTCACTCTGGATATTTTCATCTTTAACCCCTAGACCCCACAACATAGAGACATCCTTGGGACTTTATTATCACATCATTCCCATTAAAACACTACCAAATTCTCTCTCAAACTATATCTTAAAGTTAAGGCTAGGATTTGAAGAGGTTAATCGAATAGGGATCTAAAGGTTGGTTTCTCTCAATATATCTTACTATTTCATGCATGTCACTCTTCCCTCTATGTTTATTTTTTAAAAACATGTGATTTAGAGTCTTATTCATAAGGTTTTTGTTTGGGTCTTGAAACAAAGTTTATGGTTTTTTAATGTTATGAATAACAATGTTCTCATGGTTTATATATATTTATATGATTTTCATGCTTTTAATATGGTTTTGAACTTGTTAGTTCATGGGTATGGTTAATGAACTAGTGAATTGTGATTTTCTCAAACATGTGGCATTAAAATAGTTATAACCTCGATCCCATAATGTGAAATTTGTTTTAGTTATGAGACTTGTGGAAATTTGAAATATTGATCTGGTCTTGAAACATTACATGATATAAAGAATTATTTTAAATACAATGGAATTACTAAATCAAAAATGGGATTTGGTGTTCCCCAATGTGTATTAATGAACAAAGGGAGTTATTCTCCCCAAGTTAATGGAAATAATTTTGGCATGATATGTTACATTGAAAGTGTAGTTGCTATGATGATACCAACAATGTATGCCTAAAAGTGTATTGTGGTTCATTGAATAAGAGTGTGTGATGATAGTTTTAAATAGACTTTAATAAGGGTTGTGTAGCAGACTTATGAAAGTGGAGATCCGAGTGACCAGTATTTGAAATTGCATTTGCCAACGCAGAGGTTATAGTGAACAGGAAGGTTCGAGTCCCCCTTATTATTATTTTTTCATAATTATTGAGGTTTGAATCCCCGATAAATCATTATATGATCAGGTATTTTAGTCACCTTTGTATAAGTTGGAGGGTTTGAGTGCCCCGTTTGTATATATATGAGATTATTCTCCAGTTCATACAGCTACACATATTGGGGCCTGAACACAGGATGAGAGCTAGGGTCCATATAGCCCATGGGTACTATTTTATGATTTATGAGCTGCACAATGTAGGCTAAAATTTTGAAAAGATTGTTAAGCCTCATCCCCTATCTCGGCATGCGATATATTTTTTTTTAAATGCATTTGATTATGGGCATTGGATTTTGAATTATTTTAAATTTTTGATCATATCATTATGTTATCCTTATCCCTGAGTAACACGTTAGCGTTCACCCCGCTACCATCTTCGGAAGTTGTATCCTGAGATGATGTAGGAATTCGTATTACTTCCACTCTTCCTTCTTACTGACTTAGATTTGAGATCAGCTAGCGAGTCTGATTTAAAGAGTGAGATTCCATACTTTGGAAGACCCCATTTCATGTTTATGGTTTCCTTTACATTTTGACTATTCCTTTGGTTTTGGTTGGAGAAATGTCCTGACCAGATATTCTTTTTTTTAATTAGAGGATTTGTCAAACTACTATTAATATGGGCGGTCTTAGTATTGGTATCATTATTGGTATTTGAATTTACACCGGTATTGTTTAGTTTTGGTTATAGAATTATTTTAATGCCTTCAAATTCATATTCTCTAATTTTTTTATATGTTTGAAATTCAGCCAACCATGGGTTATGGTGTATTATGTTTGGTTAGGTATAAGGGATAATCTCCAACTCCCGTTGGATATAACATAACTGTCATGTCCAGCCTCAGTTCGGGTCATGAAAAATATGGTATCAGAGCCTAGGGTTAATATCATTGGGTGTCCAAAATATCCATGTTGAGTAGAGTCTTATTTATGGGTGTGTAGCGTGCCACACTTATAAGGGAGAGGCTACTAGATATTTAGGAATGTTTCCCTTTCTTATTGTTTTATTTCAAGCCATAGAGTCTAAGGTCTTAAGTCTCTCTAGTTATCATTTGTTTGCTTCTCAGATCATACCTCCAAGATGATCTGAAGCTCATGGAAACTCCTCTATCCCACTTGAGGACAATGTTGATAAGACACGTCTTACTTATGTGATATGACCCAGTCTAGGGTTCTAATTCCTTATTGCCTTCGTCAAGTTCCACTAGTCCAATCTAGTCCTCCTCGAGATCTTTAGTATGATGTGTCTAATATGGAATTTTATCAGTCCATTCATATGTTATTTAAGTTTGTAGCTTCTCCGTCTATGCGTGCAACTTCTATTACTAAATCTTTTGAGACCGCAAGAGCTAAGAAATTTAAGAGTTGAGACCTCATGTGTTCACTTGTTTTAAGGTTGAGAAGGACCCTCAAGGTTTCATCAATTAGATATAGAAGATCTTCTACATTATAATAGCTACTAATAAAGAAGGTGTAAAAGTTGTAGCCTATCAACTGATATATCATACTAATGGTATGAGGAATGGAAATAGTCTAGGGGAGATGATGTTCAATCCGTACTCTGGGATAATTTCTCCAGTACTTTTCTAGACCACTTCTTCCTTAAGAGTTGAGAGAGGTAAAAAGGGTAGAGTTTGTCAATCTGAAGCAAGGCAAGATGATAGGCAGGTAGTATGCCTTAAAATTCCATCAATTATTCCCATATACTCCCGAGTTAATAGCTAGCATGGGTGATAGAATAAGGAATTTCACATCTAGGTCATTCCATGATCTGATTCTACAGAGTAAGGCTACCTTGTTCAACTAGGATATAGACATATCCAGATTTGTCGAGTATATTCAACAAGGTGATGAAGAGAAAAAATAGGCCAAGATAGGGGAAAGGCAGAATAAAAAGTTTAGGTTTTCTGATCATAGTGGAGGTCAATAGAAGAGTGGTGGAGATGGTGGAATATGGTCTAAAAAGTTGTGGGGGAGTTCAGGTTCCTACTCTACGACTAGCGCTTTCTATTTGAAGTTATCAGGTAATTGACGTTCCCAGTATGATAGTGGGTTTAGGGAACAGGATGCCGCATCTCATGCTGATGGGGATTAGTTCGCTCTATCATATCCTCTATGTAGACTCTGCATATAAGTGCACCGTGGGTTTTGGGAAGAAGGGAGGAATAAGTGTTTTAAATGTGGTAAAATTGGTCACTTGCAGGGGATTGCCTTCAAAACGTTGCTTTGGGGAAAAATAAGATTCCTGTTTTCACTTCATCAGCTCCTGCACTAAAGGGTGCAGCTTTTGCTTCTAGTACCAACACTGCCCAAAATTTCTTGCATGCTCTTGCTACCTACCAGGATCTGAGGCATATCCCAATGTTGAAACTGGTATTTTATGACTCCATTCTTATGATGTGTATTTCTTGCTTGATCAAAGGTCTACTATTTCTTATGTGACCCTATTTTTTTATGTACATTTTGGTTTTTGTCTCGAGTGTATCACTGGTCCCTTTTTGTTTCTACCCTGGTGAGTAACTCTATGGTTGCTAGTAAAGTTCATAAGGGTTGTGTGGCATCTGTTGGTGGAAGAGAAACTCTGGTAGATCCAATAAAGTTAGACATGGTTTATTTTTATGTCATATTACGGATGGATTGGTTTTATTTATCGTATGCCTTCTTAGATTGTCCGATACATAAGGTCATGTTTAGATTCCATAATAAGTAGGTCACTTAATAGGAAGGGAGCTCTCTAGTGCCTAAGGAAAGGTTCATATCATATCTTAGATCTCAAAAGTTGATTTCCGAGGCATATCTCTATCATTTGTTACGAGTTAAAGATTCTAACTGAAAGGGTCCTTCATTGACATCTGCTCCCATGGTCAGTGAATTTCCTGATTTTTTTTGATGATCTTCCAGGTATCCCTCCCGATAGGGGCATTTATTTTGGGATTGATCCTAGTTCAAAAAACTTGTCCTATTTTTATCCCTCCTTATAGAAGGGCTCTAGCTGAGTTAAAGGAGCTTAAAGATCAATTGAAAGACCGTCTTAACAAGTTTTTTATTTGTACTAGTTCATCTCCATATGGTTCTACTATTTTTCTCATATGTAAAAAGAATGGTTCCATTTGAATATCATCGATTACTATCAGTTGAATAAGGTTTCAAAGAAGAATAAATATACTATTCAAATGATAGATTATTAGTTTGATCAGCTTTAAGGTACTAGGTGGTTCTCTAAGATCAATATCAGGTCTGGTTACCATCAACTAAAATATTAGGAAGTAGATATCCTTAAGAATTCCTTTCAAACATGGTATTTTCATTATGAGTTCTTAGTTATGTTTTTTTGATTGACCAAGGCTGCAGCGACATTCATGGACTTGATGAATAGGGTCTTCTGTCTGTCTTTTGATTTGTTCATCATTGTGTTTATAGATGATATTGTAGTCCATTCCATGTCTGAGGTGAATTATGCTGATCACCTCCATACTGTGTTCCAAACCTTGAAAAAACAGCATTTGTATGCTACATTTTTTATATGAGACTTTTGGTTAAAGGCTGTTGTTTTTCTTGTTTATGTTATTTCTTACGAAGCTATCATGATGGATTCGTATAAAGTTGTAGGAGTTAAGATATGTCCTAGGGCCACGTCTCTACCGATATTCAAATCTTGTTAGGTTTAGTCGGTTCCTATATGAGATTTGTAGAGAGTTTCTCAACTGTAGCTACCCTGTTAACTAAGTTGACCCAGATGAAGGTGAATTTCTTGTGGTCTGATGCATGTAAGGGTAGTTTTGAGAAGCTTAAAGATAAGTTGACTTCACCTCCAGTTTTGACTCTACCTGAAGGCATTGATTGTTATATTGTCTATTGTGATATATCCTACGTGGGACCTGGTTGTGTGTTGATGCCGCATGGAAGGTTGGTGGCCTATCAACGTGATTTGAACCAGGTCCTAGTCATATTGGATTCCTCAAGTCCATCCTAGCCCAGAGACCCACTCCTATACCAAACCCTAACCTCTCTGCACCCTATTTCGTATCAATTTTGAACATATAACAAGATGAATCAATTATAATAGAAGAACATTAGGTAAAGTTCATAACCATAACAAAATAGGTATCCAACCAAACATCCAACCAGTGTCATCCTCAATACTAATATAAATGCCAAGGCAGACAACAATACCGACACTTCCCATGCCCAAAGTAGTCAAACAAAGATTCTAATCGGAAATAAAGAACATCCGATCGGGACATTCCCCCGACCATAGCCAAAAACAATTTCCAAGAAATTAAAAAAATAATGAAAAGATATCCATAGCATGAAATGGAGTCTTTCGGAGAATGAGAGTTCACCAATTTAGTCAAACACAAATGTTATCCCCGAATCCAATCACTGAGCAGAAGGAGTCATATGGAAAGTTCCTGCATCACGTGGCGGATATAACTCCTAAAGAAGGGTTAGAGGATTGATGCTAGCATGTAATTAGGTATAAGGAAAAACTAATTCCCTTATTAAAAACAAAGGTAATAGTCGTGTGCAACCACATACATACTTATTTACCTTGGTGGTAAAGGGAACTGATTTGATCATGTATTTAAAACCATAAACTATGTTGTGTAACTTGACAATCCAAAAACCACCCAGGGATATATGGGTCAAGTGTTACCCCAAGTATTGGCCCAATCCATATAGCAACTTTAACTGGAGATATCATAGAAGTCGGGGATTCCGGTATGCCCTTCACTCTCCATAATACATATATAAAAGTTTTAACTTAGGGAATTCCCATGTACACCACAAGTATATGGTTACCATAAAAAACCATCATATAGGCAAACACGAGTTTCTAGTGTCTGTCTATTGGTCTAACACATTCTTAGTTAGCTATCAATGCCATCCATTATTGTCCAACTAAAACCTTTAGAACATAACAAAAACAAAAATTCCATAATTTAATTACCAAGGCTTTAGGAAGTGGTATCATCATACCGACTAAAACTTGCAAGCAATGTCACTATCAAACACTTAGGGGATTTCCATGTAGCCCAGATGATTTCCAATTAAATCCAAGCCATGGACAACAAGTCTCTTTAAATTTAAAACTTTTTAAACCAATTTGGGTTCTATTACAATATTCTGAAATGGAAAGTTTTTAATAAAACTCAAACTATGTGACAAAACCATTCTCAAAGGCATTTTAACAAACATGGTAGCCGTATAGTTTCCAATACAACAACCAAAAACCAGTTAACCATTCCCATGCAACAATGTGTTCAAACCAATATTTTAACATTAAAAACCATAAATAAAGCATGTTAAAATGTTAACCAACAATTAGTAACCAAGATACCCAACATATATTTAAAAATACAAAATAATATCACAATTATGCCACGAAATTAATTAAGTAAAACATGTTATTAATTTGAACAAAAAATAAGGGAGGGGTAACATGCCTTGGGAAACAAGGAAGGTGGAGAGAAATCGACCTTTAGAGCCTTAATTGTCTAACCTGAATAAAACCATAGCCTTTCTTGAAACAATAGTCGTAAGAGAGATTTTAAGTGTTTTTAGAGTGTTTGACTGATAACTAAAGGGTTATTAAAGTCCTAAGAGTGTTTTAAGTCACGGGGTCCAAAGCAGTTAAGAGAGTAAATGTCCAGAATATCCCCAACATATAATGTTAAAATCCATGCAAGTGGGTATAATTTGGACCCCTCACTCATACACACATCATACGAGTGGTACCTTCAACTCATACCTTGATTAAAATTTTGGACACCACATATTTCCTAGCATACGAATCCCCTCGACCCACTCGTACCTATAACATACAAATAGTACCCTAAGTGATATCAAAGACAGAATAAAAAGGGTTGGACACCAGAGAATGTATGACACCACTTTACCACTCGTACCCTATCATCACATTTCATAGTGATCCACTCATACTCTGATCCAAAGTCACTATGTTTCAGATTAAGGTAAAAATAATCCAACGACCCGTCACCATCCATACCACCCGACCACCAAACTATAATATAACACCCTGCATTTCTGAGCTGGATATTGAACCATCATTCCTACGTTCGTAAACTCTAATTTTCATTTTAGTACATGTTTCATGATCAGTATCATCATGTGAAGAGTGCTTATTAGTTGAAAAATGTTCAGAGGAATAATTTTGATCAATATTGAGCTAAGAGTCTTTGTTTTGGCCAAATTTTCATATTCAATCCTACAAGGTTCAACTTTGAACATTTATAAAATTTGGAATATATGGTATTTTACCTATTAAGTCCCAACAAATTATATATAATTGACTTAAGTTTAAAAAAATACCAATTTCACCTTAATCTGATATCCGAGAGAAAGTTATGAACATTTTTCTTAGAAATACTGTGGTTCTGTGGTAGGGCCATGACGCATGGGCCATTCTCTCAGAATATGGTATGTGTTGTGCAGGTAATTCCCATAAAATAAGGGTATTACCCCTCGGTCTATTCCCATGATAAAAGAAGCCAAGGGGTAGTTTTGTACTTTCCACTCAACCCTAGTCATCCAAAACACGACTTTTATTAGTCTAAAAGGCATTATTTTCATAATGTTCTCAAAACTACTAAGGTAGACCCCCTCCTAAGAATGAGAAATTCAAGCCTTTCTTCCCATGAACTATAAATTCAACTTTCTCTCTAAGAATTAAAGCATTTAATCTTCAATGAAAGGGTTTATTTGGGGATTAAAGTAATTGAGGTATGATGGGTGTTTATCAATGGGATCCATCCACCCATTGAGTTATAAAATCCACTTTTTCTTTAAGGATTTATGACTTTCAGATACACTCACATAGTTTAGCATGGAACTCAGCTAGTTCTATTAGATTCAGTACTGTCACAGTCACTCAGTCAATACGAAACTTATGTTATCAACATTCAGATTAAGTATTATCATGACTTCTGTTATAGTTCACGTATTAATGTATGTATCCTTACATAGTCAAGTTTGTTTTTATGTCAGTCAGTTATAGTTCATGCATATGAACAATTGCATTCATCTTACCTCACTTGCGTACCAGTATATTCTAATATACTGACACATACTTTTCTTTTGCGCTATGGTATTTTATACAATAGGTTCCGAACCACGAGCTCTAGAGCATCCATAGTGGATCAGTCATTCAGCAGATGGACTAGCAATGAGTCATCATCATTCGAGGATGTTTTTATTTGACTATTTCAGTATTTCAGTACTTAGTTTATTTCAGCAGCTGGAGTTAGTTAGGTACATATCCCATCAACTTTTTATTCAGAAAGTCTATAGGCTTTCAGACTAGCATGTTTAGATAGTTATTTTAGTTGTTTTGGTATTGATATACCCTATCTCCAAATGTTATGTTTTAATAGATTTTTTAAATCTTATGGATTTTTAGCCTTTTATTCTATATTTCTACATATGTTATGCAGTGCTCAGTTACAGATATTAGCATGGGTAGCTTATGGTTCTTAGAGTTCATAAGCACCCTGTGGCATTTTGGGTACAAGATTCAAGGCGTTACTAACTTAGTATCAGAGTTTAAGGGTCAATAGTGTCCTAAGAAGTTTGAAAGGCACATCCAGTAGAGTCTTATGCATAGGTGTGTTGCATCCCATATTTATGTACAAGAGGTTATATGATTCTTTAGGAACAGTTTCCCTTCATTCAGCATTGTGATGTGCTAGCATTTTGTTAGAACATTTAAGACTCTTAACTCAGAATAATTGTAAGTTCTTAAGTAACTATCATTGTTTTTAATGATATTTCCTTGATATTGTAGCGAAAGAAAAGATGCAAGAGAAAATAAAACAATAAGGACAAAAAGAGGTGAATATAGAACAAACAGCCAAGAAATTATAGAAGAGTAGTTTATGACTTTTATGATAAGTCATCAACTTGGTGATACTTTATCAGGTCCATAGTCAGCTGGAGGCAGTGCGATAAAGTTGGAGCAGAAGTGTGACCACAACCCCTGATATATCCTCACAAATTTGATAAGTTATCAAGAGCGTCGTCAGCCTTAGATAGACAATGGACTTCAGCTGGAATCCATGATGACATTGGTGATAAGTCTTCAATGTTTAGGTAAGGCATCAGGTTTTGTCTTCAGCGTAAAGTAGAGAATGTCAAAATTTAAGAGGATCTGATGAGATTCCTGATAAGTAGTCCGAACCCTAGTAAGTGTCGTCTATTTCAAGAAAAAGTTGTAACCTGTGATTTTGTTTCCATAATTAGCCGAAGTATTTAAGGAAAAGTCTAGGTTTTCCTTAAGAGTTTGAGTCATCTAAGTGACGAATTTTGAAAATTTTAATTTTGAATTTCCTTTAAGTTACAACTATAAATAGCATCTTTTATGGTTTCATTCGAAAAAGGGGGTGGAGAAATATTAGACTTCTGGAACTTTACGAACTTTAGTATTTCTCTATCTACTTTTGGATACATTGTCACCATTAACTTGTGAGAGATTACTATTGCTTTTTACGAAGTTATCTAGGGATTGAATCGAAGAAATAATTATTGCTTTTCAGTGCACTATAAGTTTGTCTTTCAAATCATGAATTCAATTATGTGTTTCATTCGTTACATCATGAGTTGGTAAACTCCATTAACCTGAATTATCGGATCTAGGGTTAGGACTTGATAAGGTGCTAAGTATTCAAGATTCAAAAGGTGGTAGGATTTCTTGATAATTCTAAGGTTTTAATTAACGTCTCTTGGTTGCAAATAATAGATAACACCTGTTTTGATTTGGTTATGAATGAAATCAAATATAGTAGGAAATGAATTATCAATAGGGACTCAAAAATACATCGTTTAATAATCAGTACTGTAAAATGGTTGGTTAACCTGACGTTAAATCTGGGCAGTAAATAGAAATTCCCTAAGTCCGTGAGGATTAGGGAATTCAAAGCTTAAGAAGGTTGAGAGATATTTAAGCATAACATTGATAATGGTATCTTTTTATCTTATCCACCATGATAATCTTGAACCACTTTTAACATTTGTCATGTACCGGAAGCCCTATTGAACATAATTCTAGTTATTTTATAAACTCTTGATTTATAAACACTAAAACTAAAGTGACCAACAATTATTTGCTGATTATCAAAACCCCCATTTTATCTTTTCATAGTATTTGTTTGAATTTAACTTGTACCTTTTGTTTGAAACTAGTTTAATCGCTACTCACATTGTTCCCTGTGGATTCGATCGTGACTCCAATGTTGAGTAAATATATTGACAACAACCGCCTCGTACCAAATTGAAGTGTAAATTGAGAGTTGTCAAAAATGGCATTGTTGTCAGGGAATAATTTGGGGTGTTAAGTTGGTTTGGAATTTTAGCCAACTTGCTTGAATTCAAACTTGTAACTATTTGCTTTTAGTTTCTTTTATTTCTTGTGTTAGATAGTTTTTTACTTTCATTTACTTATTAGTATGGCATCGTGGAATGAAAATGAGCTTGGTGGTTTGAAATCTTATCTTGCTTATCCATGTGAATATTGTGATGGACCTCATTTTTTGCAAGATTGTAGATATGCTCCCCAGAGAGAGATGTGTGGACCATCTCTATCCTACTAGGAGTATGATTATTCGTTATGTGGTGGTCATGATGGACATAGGAGTGATTGACCAAATACCCCCTCTCCCCGGTATACTAACCCAAATTTTAGTTCTTCTTAAGTTTTTGATATGTCTTATTGTCAATAACAAGAAGAACAAAGCACCGAAAAGAGTGGTATTGAAGCTATGCTTCAACTAATGTTGGAGTGTGCAGACCCAACAAATGATACCATACATGATATACATCAAGACATAAGGGTAAATAATAAGGAAAGAGGAATGATAAAGAATATGGATATAAAGGTCAAGCATTAAAAACACTTTTCCATATTATGTTTAGATGATATCTTATCTGTGGAATCATTTAACATAATGGATTAGTGTAAAGATGAGGAGCAAGAATCTGATATTTATGATAAGCTTTATGTTTAGCAACCCTCGGTCATTTACCAACCAACTGAACCATTTATGAATATAGATGCCAAAGACTAGGATATGGTACTAGAGTCAAAAGAAGAAATCAAGTACAATCCTTGTGAAGACTCTAGTCCTTTTTGGGGTGAAAATAGTAGTAGGGATACTACTCGAAAATTGAGAGTTAGTCTTCTTTCGAAGCACTTTTCAATATTATGCTTCGTGGATGTGATGAAAGTCGAATCACCAAAGAAAATGATGAATTTGGAAAATGAGGAGGAAGATTCTGATATTTTGGAGTTTGTCCATCCAAAAGGGTATACTACAACCCCAATCTTGAAGGACAAAAAGCTTAAATATCGATGTCTATTTAGTAGTTGTTTAAGATTCTCACCTTTGTCAAATGATCCCACATGAAAGTTTGATGCAAAATTGGGCAAGCAGTTTAAGTTATCAAAGTGGCATGATAGAACATTTCTTATTATGCCCTCACATTTGCCCAACACACCTCAAAGATGTATGGATCAAAAGTAGGGTTGACATTTCAAATCCTTCAAGTGGAGACATAAATAATTATCAACGAGGTATCTTGATGTAATGTGAGTAGCCAAGATAACTGAGTCATGCCGCAACTCTAAATTAGGCATTTCTTGGGAGGCAACCCAAGGTATTTTGCTATTTGTATTCGTATTATGTGATTGACATCATAACTTCACACCCGTGGTGCCACAGGTATTTTTCAAACTCTCTTGTTTTGGTTTGATACATTGGGGACATTACATGTTTTAAGTTAAGGGTGTGAGGCTACTTAAGGGTGTTGATGTCCTTAATGGGTTTTTGTTATTGTGCCTCTTTTCCCTGGAGTTTTGTTCCTAGTAGAGCAGACATGTTTAGGTGTATTGCGTTTTGTTTTGTGATATGTTGTGGTTAACTAAGAGAAATACAAGTAATGAGGCATTTAATATGTTTTGTGATTTTTGAGCACCTCTCTAAGTGTCTATTTGTAGTACGGTGCATCTTTTGGTGGTATTTAATCTGGAAACTTAACAATCAGTGCTAAAACATTGCATGAACCGAATAAGTAGTGATGTGCAATATCTTTGTGTGCTATGTGTGTGTGAGGTCTTACTCAGTTCACTTTGTGTGTCAATTCAGAACTTGCCCGATTAGTCTTGCCTTGGTTGTAGGATACGGGTTAGGAGATGATCATAGGTAATTTTTATATTAGCCCACTTTTAGCCTAAATTACCTTCTCTATATACATAACATCCCTTGATCCCTATTTTGAGCTGGAATAGCCTATTTCTTTCATGAATCCTATCACCTTCCCATTAGTTTCACAATGAACCTATTTTGGCCTTGATCCTCCTTGAACACTATATACCTTGACTTAGGCATATAGCCTAAGTTGAGGGTGGCTATCATAGGGGTGCATGATGCAAAATGAGTATGAAGAGCGGTAGAATAAGAGAAAAGAATAAAAAACTGGGTATGGTTCAAAAACAATAAGAAAAAAAAAGTTGTATAAAATATTAGAAAAAGATAATTTGGTTTTTGAAAAGATACCACCCACCTTGAGCATGTGTGATCAATAAAAGAAAGGAAAAGAAAAAGGTTAAAAAATGAAACCTGAAGAGGTTGGTGTAGTGTCAAGGAGGTGTAGTAACTTTAAATACCCTTGAATAACATACCAGCCCCTACCCTACATTACAAGCCAAGAAAAAGACCTAGAGTGATCCTAGAGGACCTATCTAAAACCCTTGGTGCTGACTATAAAGGCTAGCCAATGGCATTTTACGTACATTGTGTGGAACTTCATTCTGAGAGTGAGTCTTGTGATTATCCCTATGTGTATATATTTTATTTCTGATATGAGAAAAAAAGGAATTTCTTTACTGTGCGGGTACACAGGTTATGTTGCTAGTTGCTAACTTGTTCGGATAGTGTGATCTTGGTTCATGCATAGTTCCTATTACGAATTCCTCTGTTTTGCATTGTTTATTTTTGATAATATACATAGTTGAGTATGAATTGATTGACCTGGGAGAAAGTGAAGTTGTGTGGAGATGATATAGAAAATTGACTACCGAATGTACTATGTATTCTCTTAGTTATATTTTGGTTGCTTGAGTACAAACAATTATTTTAAGTTGAGGGTGTTGATGTTCTAGCATTTTGTTAGCACATTTACGACTTTTAACTCGGAATAATTTTAAGTTCTTAAGTAACTATCATTGTTTTTTATGATACTTCTTTGCTATTGCAGTGAAAGGCAAGATGCAAAAGAACCTAAGACAATAAGGGTAAAAAAAGTTGAATATGGAACAAATAGCTAAGATATTACAGAAGAGCAGTTGATGAGTTTTGTGATAAGTCGTCAACTTGTTGATAAGTTAACAGGTCCATCATCTGCTGGAGGCAGTCTGATAAAGTTGGAGTAGAAGTGTTACGACATCTCCTGATATGTCGTAACATATTTGATAAGATATCAAGAGTGTCGTGAGCCTTAGATAGCGAATGGACTTCGGCTGGAATCGATGACAACATTGGTAATAAGTCATTAGGGTTCTGATAATTAGTCATGTTTCATCGTAACGCTAAAGTAGAGAATGTCAAAATTGAAGAGGATTTGAGGACATTCCTGATAAGATGTCAGAGCCCTGATAAGGCATCACGCATCTCATCGTCTATTCCGAGAAAAAGTTGTAGCCTGTGATTTTGTTTCCATAATTATCCTAAGTATTTAAGGACAAGTCTATGTTTTCCTTAAGAGTTTGAGTCATCTAATGAACGAATTTTGGAAATTTTAATTCTGAATTTCCTTTAAGTTACAACCAGAAATAGAAGATTTTAGGGTTTCATTCTAAAAAGGGGTGGAGAAATCTTAGACATCTTGAAATTCAAGAACTTTAGTATTGCTCTCTCTAGTTTTGGATGCACTGTCATCATTAACTTGTGAGAGATTACTATTTCTTTTTGCAGAGTTATCTAGTAATTGAATCAAAGAAATAATTATTGCTTTTCATTGCTCAGTAAGTTTATCTTTCAAATCATGAATTAAATTATGTATTTCGTTCATTACATCTTGAGTGGGTAAACTCCATTGACCTTAATTATGGGATCTAGGGTTAGGTGTTGATTAGGTGCTAAGTGTTTAAGATTTAAAAAATGGTAGAATTTATGGATAATTCTGAGGTTTTAATTAACGTCTGTTGGTTGCAAAGAATAGATAACACCTGCTTTGATTTGCTTGAGAAACAAATAAAATATAGTAGGAAGTGAATTATCCACAGGGACTCTAAAATATTTCGTTTAATAATCAGCGTTGTAACAAGGTTGGTTAACCTGAGGTTAAATCTGGGAAGTAAATATAAATTCTCTAAGTCTTAGAGGATTAGGGAATTAAATGTTTTAGTAGGTCGAGAGATATTTAAGCATAACATCGATAAAGATAGCTTGTTATTCTACCCACCGTGAGAATCTTAAACACTTTTACCATCTGTCATGTACCGAAAGCCCTAGTGAACATAATTATGGTTATTTCATAAACTCTTGATTTATAAACACTGAAACTAAAGTGACGAACAATTATTTGTTGATCATCCAAAACCGCCATTTTATCTTTTCATAGCATTGGTTTGAATTTAACTTGTAGCTTTTGTTTCAAACAAGTTTAATCGCCACAAACATTGCTCCCTGTGGATTCTACCCCAACTCCAAAGTTGGGAAAATATATTGACTATGACCGCCTTGCACCAAATTGAAGTGTAAGTTGAGCGTTATCATATTCATATCGTTCTAGTGAGCATGCGATCAAATTTAATATTCAGTCTAATCCATTTCTCTTTTTTTTTTTTACAGAACATGCCTCCCAAAAGAAGAAACGGAAATCAGTAGCCCCTTTGCCCGTTCAAGCAGACCCCTTGGACCAACATTTTTCTCATGCAGAGTTCAGAGTTGTATTCACTACTCTTGCTAACTTAGTTTAATCTTTGAATGAATGAGTTAGTTTAATCTTTGAATGAATGGCACGTTGCTATTCCATCTAACTCAATGGCTAATACTACTATAGCTAGGATTCAGGACTTCACCTGAATGAATCCTTAATTTTTTCTGAGTCTAAGTCAGGTAAATAACCTCAGGAATACCTTGATTATGTTTAGAAGGTTATGGATATCATGGGAGTTATTGCTAGTGATAGTACTGAGCTAGCTACATATCTGTTGCAGGATGTGGCTCACACTTGGTTTAAGTAGTAGAAAGCAGAGAGGGTTGTAAAAGCAGGGCCTATAGAGTGGGAGGAGTTTTCCACTGCCTTTCTTGAGTTTACTCAATAAGCTAGATATGCTCCTCATGAGTAGCGATTAACCTCAGGTATGGCACCATGACAGTGAAAGAGTATTCTCTTAAGTTTACTCAATAAGCTAGGTATGCTCCTCATGCGGTGGACGATAGCAGGGTAAAGATAAATAAGTTTGTTTCTGGGGTGAGTATTAGTATGGTCAATGAGTTTAGATCCACAAAGCGGATTAGTGAGATGGACATAGCTAGGATTATGATCCATGCTCAACAGATATTAGAGCAGAAGATTAAAATAAGAGAGAAGCCGAATAAGAGAGTTAGAACTGGTAGCTTTAACTCCAATCTGCCTAAGTCAGAGGGTCATAAAATTTCTTAGGTCTACCAAAAAGTCATCTATTCCAGCACCTTCCTCAGTCTGTGCTTCAACTCCTAAATACAGGTATGGTAATAGAGATAGGGCGCCAGGTTCTAAGTCTTAGGTTTATGTTAGCAGTGCCCACATCCATCCTCTTTGTCAGACTTGTTATAAGAACTACAAGGGTATTTGCAGAGCTGGTAGCTATGTATGTTGAAAATATGGAAAGCCAGGACATAGAGTTAGAGATTATCCCCAGTTAGGATTTTAGGGTCAGCAGAACCATTTCTCATTTCAGTCAAGTCGCATAAATTAGCAAGGGGCCATATCCAGCGCAACAAGTAGGTAGCGCCCAAACAGACTTTACGCGCTCCAATCTATAAGATTAGGAAAATTCTTCTGATATGGTCACCGGTACGTTATAGATCTTTCACTTGCATGTTTATGATTTGCTAGATCTATGAGCTTCATTTTCTTTTGTTACTCCTAATGTAGCAGTTGATTTTGGTTTCAGTCCTAAAATTCTAGCAGAGCCCTTCTTAATTTCTACTCTAGTGGGTGAAACCATTATAGCCCGATAGGTACACAGGAACTGTCTGGTTATGATATTTCAGAAAGTCACATCAACAGACTTAGTCAAATTAGAGATGACTGATTTTGACGTTATTCTATATATGGATTGGCTTTATTTCAGCTACGCAACAGTCTACTGCAAAAATAGAGTGGTCTAGTTTAAGTTTGTAGATGAACTTTTCCTAGAGTGGAGGGGTAGTACTTCAGCGTTCAGAGCTTACCTTATTTCCTACCTTCGACCGTGAAAAATAATATATAAGGGATATGTCTATCATCTTGTTTCAGTTACGGACACTAGTTCCAAAAATTAGTCTTGAATCAGTCCCAGTAGTGAATGTATACTCGGATGTCTTTCCCAAATATCTTCCAAGAATTTCTCCCAAAAGGGAAATAGACTTCGACGTTGATCTTCTTCTAGAAACTCAGCCCATATCTATTCCGCCATACAAAATGGCACTAGTAGAACTTAGAGAATTGAAGGAACAGTTGAAGGATCTCTTACATAAGAGATCTATCAGATACAGTATGTCCCCGTGCGGTGCACCAGTATTATTTGTGAGAAAAAAAGTTTGTTCTCTCAGAATATGCACTGATTATTGTCATCTTAATAAAGTCACAATCAAGAACAAGTATCCACTTCCAAGAATCGATGATATGTTTCACCAACTTTAGGGTGCCAGCTATTTCTCTAAAATAAACCTCAGATCAAGCTATAAATAGCTCAAAGTTAGAAGATGTGACATTCCAAAAATAGTTTTTTGAACTCAGTATAGTCAATTCAAATTCTTTGTCATGTACTTTGGTCTTACCAATGCCCCAACAGCTTTCATGGACTTGATGAACCATGTGTTCAAGCTATACTTGGACATATTCATCATAGTCTTTATAGATGATATTCTTATCTATTCCTACAGTGAGCGTGATCATGCAGAACGTCTCAGAATAGTATTGCAGACTCTCAGAAATCATCAGTTGATTGCCAAATTTAGTAAGTGCAAATTTTGGCTAAGGCTAGTTTCGTTCCTTGATCATATCATTTTTGGTGATGGCATTAGAGTTGATCCTCAAAAGACCAAAGCAGTAAGAAACTGACCTCGCCCTATCTCTCCATTAGATATTAGGAGTTTCTTAGGGTCGCTGGCTATTATAGATGATTTGTTGAGGGAATTTCTTATATTGCATCCTCTATGTCTAGATTGACTAAAAAAAGTAAAATTTCAATGGTCGAATCCTTGCCAGAAGAGTTTTCATGAGTTAAAGACTCGACTTACCTCAGCCCCAGTTTTAGCTCTTCCAGATGGTTAAGATATGCTCATGGTGTACTGTGATACATCTAGAGTCGGTTTGGGTTGTCTCCTCATGCAGCATGGTAAGGTTACGCCTCCATAAAACTTAATCCCTATGAGAAGAATTATCCTTCTCATGACCTTAAGTTAGCAGCCATAGTTTTTTCCTTGAATATTTGGAGGCATTACTTGTACGATGTTCATGTAGATGTGTTCATAGATCATAATAGCCTTCAGTACGTATTCTCTTAGAAAGATATTAATCTCTAATAGAGAAGGTAGTTAGAGCTCCTAAAATATTATGATATGAGTGTCCTTTATTAGCTGAGCAAGGCCAATGTAGTGGACGATACTCTCAGTTGACTATCTATAGGTAGTGTTTGTCATTTTGAAGATAGTAAGAAAAAGCTAACTCAGGAAGTTCATCAGCTAGCCAGAGTAGGTGTCCGCTTAGTTGATTTAGCAGAGGGTAATATATGTGTTCAAAACCCTAGTTCCGAATTATCTCTAGATTTGAAAATTAACAAAAAACAAGATAGAGATCCCAATATACTCAAGTTAAAAGAGTCAATAATAGATTAGAAGGTTAAGGTTTTCTCCCAAGGGGGAGATAGTTATTGCGTTGTCAGGATCGTCCGTATATGCTAGGTGTAGATGAGTTGAGGCAATAAATTCTTGCAGAAGTGCATGATGTATGTTACTCGAATTATCTAAAGGCCACTAAGATGTACCTGGATTTGCATAAAACCTATTGGTGGAGTGGGATAAAAAGAGATATTACAGAGTTTATGGCTAAGGGATCTATATGTCAGCAGGTTAAGGTTGATCATCAGAATTATAGTGGGTCCATGCAAGAGTTCAATATTCCCACATCGAAGTAGGAAGAAGTGAACATGGACTTTGTGATGGGTTTTCCTCATACTCATCATCAACATGATTCATTCTGGGTCATTATTGATAGGATGACCAAATCTGCTCATTTTCTTCCAGTCCATACCTCCTATTCAGCTAATGGTTATGCCAAACTGTATATTAGGGTGTTGGTTAGATTTCACAGTGATCCATTGTCTATTGTTATAGATAGAGGTACCCAGTTTACCTCTTATTTTTGGAAAGGATTCCAAAAAGGTGTTGGCACCCAAGGTTATCTCAGTGTAGTCGTTCACCCTCAGACAAATAGTCAAGAAGAAGCGACCATTTAGACCTTGGAATATAAGCTAAGGGAATGTACCATTAATTTAAAGGGTAGTTGGGATGACCACTTGCCTTTGATAGAGTTTGTGTACAATAATAGCTATCATTCCAGTATTCAGATGGCTCCATTCGAAGCTCCTTACGGTAGGAGATGAAGATCTCCAATCCATTCGTTCAAAGTCGGCGAGGCCACAGTAGTAGGGCCTAACTTGGTCTTCAATACCTTAGAGAAAGTTTAGTTAATCAAAGAGAGGCTCAACATATCTCAGAGCCAACATAAATCATACGCAGATGTGCATATAATGTATCTTTAGTTCGAGATTAGAGATTATGTGTACCTAAAAATCTCTCCCATGAAGGGAGTGAAGAGATTCCGCAAGGATGGAAAGCTCAGTCCCCGATATGTCCGTCCCTTTATAATTCCCAGTCACTTCGGTAAAGTAGCTTATATGCTTGAATTACCTTGAGATCTTGGTTCAGTGCATCCATTCTTTCATGTCTCCTTGATTAAGAAATGCATAGGTGACCTAACAGTCGTAGTCCTTGTTAAGGGTGTAGACAGTAAGACCAATCTCTGTTATGAGGAAATCGTAGTTGAAATCCTGGACTATTAGATTCATAGATTGAGGAATAATAAAGGCCCTCTTGTCAAAGTTCTTTGGCAAAATCAGTTTGTTGAGGGAGCTACTAGGGAATAAGAAGCAGATATGCTGACCAATTATCCTCACCTCTTCTCCGCTAATTCAGAACCAATCCAAGGTAATAACTTTCCTTAATTTCATTTTAGCTTATGATTCAAATTTCAGTTACAAAATATGTTCAGTTTTTATTTTATACTTGGTATCTTTACCCTTTCACGTTCAGTCACATGTTCATGAGTTAGTTAAGCCTTGCATTTACGCATCATATATGGATGATCAACTTATCAGTACTCACAGTCATTCATTCATTTATCAGCTCAATCATAAAGACATGCATCAGATATGCATGATAAGTATGAATCTCAATAATGTCAGCCATGTAGTCATGTTTTAGTTGTTCATATTTAGTATGTACTTTTGTTTATCATTACTCCCATATAAATCAATCTCATTCAAGGATGAATATTCCCAATGGGCAGATATTGTAATACCCCATACCTTTACCTAGCTTAAAAATTGCCCCAAAAATGTTAAAAACTTGTTTTAAATGATGAATTCACTTTAATACATGTGGAATTTTAAAGATTTTGACTTTTTGTTATGTGGGAAATTAAATAAGCTTTCCATCTATACCAAATTCCCCTAAATATGGTATCGGGGTAGAAATTTATGATCGAAATAAAAAGATTGTCTAAACCGCCCATGTTTGACAAAATAGGGCGAAGGACCGTCAATCTAGTGACTGGCCATCATCCAAATCGTCGTAGTGGAGGAAGTGACTCGACGTTCTGACTAGGTGCAATGAAATGGACAATGGACCGTCAAGCTAGCGACTGACCATCGACCAAACCATCAAAACCAGGAAGAAAGATTACATTTTGGCTTAGTACGATGGGAAGGTCGATGGGCCATAGAGCCAACGACTGATAGTTTCCCAAGCCATCATAGATCCCGTAGCAATTTAAAGTCATTTCTACAATGGTGTTTGGGTATTTTTTGTCCTTTTTAACACCTAATTATACTAGACCAGGGCTAATAAGTTCATTATTCATCTACAACAACAAATTAGGGTTTCTCTTAAAGATCAATCTCCAAGAACAAGATTTTGGCCCTTCTTCAAGAAAATAAGAGATTAAAACTCTTAAAGTTCAAGAACATCAAGAAACTCATAATCAAGGTATGTCATGTGTTCATTCATTGGTCCCTTCCACCTATGAAGCTCAAGAATCGCTTTTCAAATACCAAAGATTATGTATTTATGAATGCTCATGATTTAGTTGAATTAAAATTCATGTCCATGTTGTTGTTGGGTTTTGATTCATTTTTTAAATTATATGTTTCAATGATTGATCCTAGTATGTGATGTGTTTTGATTCATTTTTTAAATTATATGTTTCAATGATTGATCCTAGTATGTGATGATTTGCATAATATTAATGATAAACCCTTTAAATTACAAATTTATTTATGCAACCATGATAATTAGATGCATTGACGATGGTATAACCAAAGTATGCTCCCAGTATGTTTGATTAAATCCCTATGTAAATAAAAAATGTCATTATAGTATGATTGTATGAAATCCCCATTCCTATACAAATTAATGCATGTCAAGTGTTTGATAAAATGTCTTAGTCAATGAATTATTGATATATGTGTAGCCATTGTTGTGCTTTTGAACTTGTGCTATGAATTTCTTTTATGCTATCGAGCCCTAGGTGTATTTATACCCGATAATTTAGCTGTGTGCCTAAAGCCAGTGTCAGTTTTATTATAATCTTAGTCACGCCATTATCAGTAGAATTCAGTAAGATACATGACTGAGGAAAACTCAAAAATCTCATGAACTCATTCAGTTAACAGGATTCAGTAACATTCTATCAGTCAATGAAAGTCAATGAACTCAGTTAGTAAACAGGATTAAGAACCATTCTTTCAGTCCATGAAGCTTAATGAACTCAGTCCAGTTCATCTCAATATAATTAGTTCTCTGTTGACTCAGTTTGTAGAGGGATTCAGCACAGAGAAAACCCAAGAATGATGGTACACACTGACTGTAGAAGGTGCGGCCCTTAGAAGCAATCCTTACAATCCAAATGTATGTATCCAACATTAGTTGAGACATCTTTCCGTTGAGGGTTGATGAGGTGGATAACAATTGCCAGATGAGGGTCCCACCATTCTCCTTTGGGGAGACTGATAGATAAGGTTTACTCATAGCTTGTCCTTACCAGTGGCGCAGTATTGGCACCCTTATAATTGGGGTTATAGATTACACCACAACTCAGGTCTAATAGCTTATTAGGGGCATATTGGTTAGATGACTATCTCTTACAGTCTCAGCAAAAAAACTCAGATAATTCTACATATTCAGGACTGTCAGATATAGTTACATAGTTCATCACTAAACTTAGCGAGTTTCATTATAATCAAGACTGTTAGACACTATCACTCAGTTAATATGAAACTCATGTTATCAGTATTCAGATTAAGTATTATGATGACTTCAGTTGTAATTCACGTATTCATGCATGTATCCTCATGCAATTATGCTCGTGTTCATGCCAATCAGTTATAGTTCATACATATGAACCTTTGCATTCAGCTTACTTCACATGCGTACCAATACATGCTCAAGTAGAGATGCATATTTTTCTTTTGTGCTATGATGATTTATACCATAGGTTTAGAAGCATAAGCTCTAGAGTATCCTTGATAGATCATTTGTTCAGCAGATAGACTAGCAGTGAATCCTCATCATTCGAGGATGTTATTATTTGACTGTTTCATTCTTTTAGTACTTAGTTTATTTCAATAGTTGGAGTTAGTTGGGGACGTTTCCCATCAACTCTTTATTCAGACAATTTCAAGGCTTTCAAAGTAGCATGTTCAGTCAGTCAGTTTAGTTATTTTTGTATTGATATACCATATCTCCAGATGTTATGTTTTAATAGATTTTTTGAACCTTATGTCCTTTTAGCCTATTATTATGCATTTTTACAGTATGTTATGCAGTGCTTAGTTACAAATATTAGTCATGGGTTAACTTGTGGTCCTTCAGGGTTATAAGCATTATGTGGCATTCTAGGTACCAGATTTAGGGTTTTATATAGAAGAGACAGAAAAAACAATGTAAGGAAACAAAAAATAAAAAAATAAAATGGAAATAGGAAAATAAATAAAAATAAAAAAAATTGAAAAAAGAAGAAAAAGGTGGTTCAAATAATTTAAATGAAAAGGGACAATTTAAAAAAAGGTATTAAAAATTAAGAAAATTAAAATTAAAAAATGAAAAACATTTTCTATTTTAAAAAATAAATTGAAAATATTTTTCTTCATTCCAAACACACCCTTAATAAATATATTTTAGCGGTTGCTACATCTTCACACAAATCATACTTTAAGAAGAGTTTGATTGGTGTACACCCATGGGTTATCCATATTTAGGATGGATAATATGGGTTGACCCATATTTGATCCATTTTTAAATGGGTTGGATAACAAACTCATTTAACATGGATAAAACGAGCAGATTACAATAAAATTTATCTATTTTACCACCCCTAGGCGTACCCCTGGATGTGGTTTTATTTAATATTTAAGTCAAGGGTAGTTTTTACATTTTCTACTTTAAAACCCTTATTTCCTCACATTATATAGACCTTGGTCAGCTTATATAACACTTTTTAAAGGGACTGAAGCACTTTAATTGTTCTCTCAAACTCATTCTTAAAGTTTGGAGGCTAGGGTTTCTTTATGTATTCTTCAAAGGACTCAAAGGTCAAGATTTTTTCTGTGAATCTTCCTGTATAAGACATTTACTCCTTCCCTCATTGTTATTTCCAACTAAAGGCATGTGTATTGTGTTTTAACCATTGATTAGGAAATAATGAATGGTGGTTTTTGAAATATATGTTGAGGGTCTTAATATACATAGTTCGGTATAGGTTTAAATCAGGTTTTTACATATTTTTTGAAATGGATTGAATATGTTTTTATTGGTTGGTGATTGTTTAAGAAAGAGTACTTGAGTAACCCTAATTATGGTGGTTTTTCCATTTGTTTTTGTCTTGCTAAAGGCATGCCCTCAATATATTTGATAAAATGCCTCAAAAAATGTTTTTCCTTTATTATTAAACTTTCATTGGAACTCTTACATGGTTTGGTTTGGTAATGGAACCTTAAATGTATTTTTATAGTTTTAATATTTCAAATGGTATAACTAATATAAATGCTTTAAATGTTAGGTATTGTCTAAAATCGATTGGAATGGTTTAGAGGGTAAAGGTTTTGGTGGTCATCGTTAGTCCATTTTGAAAACCATTCAGGGTACATGGAAATCCCTCAAGTGAATGTGTTAATATAAATATTTTAAATGATTTGTAATGTTAAATGGCTAATTTTTTTATAGTTGTGGGGAACACAAAAGTCTCCTAAGTTGTTTAATATGGTGACTGAAAGAGCACTTGAAAGTTCCCTTGAACTTCTATATGATGAGTTATGGATGATACTTGGAAGTTAGGATTGGTATGATGATACAAATATCAATGACCTTGGTTAGTAAATGGATAATGGTTTGGTTATTTTTAAATTTATTTTAATTGGGCAATAATGTAGGGATATGTAGCGAAGTTGTGGAAGGTGAATGTCCCGAGAACACCAAAACTACAAACTCATATTTGCTGATATGAGGTTGGTCTTAGTAATCGTAAGGATAATGTCACACATTATTTTTGGGATGTACTAGTCATCCCATCGGATACTTCCATAGTCGTGCATCTACATTCATTGGGGTCCTTTTAGCAGAGGGATTTGAACCCATATAGCCCGTGGGTGGTTTAGCACTATAAAGCAACACAACCTAGGTAAAGGTTTAAAAGTCATGCTAAAGCCAGTTCCCTTTCCCGTCATGGTTATATATCTGCATGGTTATATATATATGTGATTGTATGCATTATGGATGGTCTTACATGGCATTGTAAATGGAATTATTAAATCCTTATACTGACTGTATGATACTATTCACCTACAACCCATTTTTGAGCGGCTCTATACCCATACTAAGCAAGAAATGGTAATTCTACTTCTCTTACTTAGTAATTGGATTCTGGGAAAATTGATGTTGAATTGAAATGGTTATCTTCCATAGTTCAAAGAAATATATTTTATGTTATAGTTTACTTTACATATTTCTCATCTTTCATAGTCTGTGGTTTTTAGCTATGGCCTGTGGCATGTCTCAACTAGATACACTTCGGTTGGTCTAGAGGCTTTGTATGGACAACTGTGGACTTTGCTATGGTATAGATTGGTTATGTTTAATATATACACATGCATTGTCTTTTTATCATGATATTGGCTTATAATTTCTGCATTAGTTTGGGATAGCTATTGTATGGTTGGACTTGGTTAGTTTTATCTCAAATATAGACTTGTCATAGATTCACCACATAGTTTGATAAGCTATTTTGTCATATGTTTGAATATCGGTTGACTCAAGTTATATATTTGGTGGTCGAGCTGGGTAATGAGGGCAATTCTTGGTCTTTGTTAGTCTTGGGATTTTTTATAATAACTAGGCCTTGGTTTGGGTCACATCAAGTTGGTATTAGAGCTTTAGGTTTCAGTGTCTTGGCGTGTTAACAAAGCCATGTTGAGTGGAGTCTTGCTTAAGGGTGTTTCATGCATTATATTTATAATAGGAGGCTATAAGGAATTTAGGATATTTCACTTTCTTGGTTATTCTAATTCAGGATATAGGGTCTAATGTCTTTACCTCTTCTATGAATCTTCTATTTTGTACTCTTGGATCAGGTCTTCTCAATGATCTAAATTTTTTGTAAACATACCTATTATACTAAAAAACAATATGGATAGATCTAGTTTAAGTCATGGTGTACAAACCTGGTCAAGTATTGCTGCTTTTGGTTTTCCCAGTGGAGTCCAATGCTCATTATCCTATTTTAGTAATAGATTGTGTTGCTGGTCGCACCATGGGTGTTGTGAGGAATGAAGAAATTTAATTTTTAGTTGTAGTCAATTGGGTCATATGCCATGGTAGTGACCTGTAAGGGATGTCACTTAGGAAAGTTAGGCATTGGGTGCTTCTTTTGTCTTGGACATTGGTCAAGATAGTCTCAATATTCTTACTATTCCTTAGAAGTCTGAGTCATCAATTGATGCAGACATTGGTTTGTTGAAAACTCCTTTATTTTCGGATTTGTTTGACTCGAATATGGTGGATTTCTATATCATTCATGGAATGGATTGGTTGTATTCATGCTATTTATTATTAGATTGTCAAACCCATTATGCCCCCTAATGAGTCCATTATGGAATGGGATAATGGTTTCGTTCCCAAGATATTAAAGAAAATAGTTGTATCATATCTTAGAACTTAAAGGTTGTTTTCAAAAAGGAAGTATTTATTATTTGGCTTGGGTTAAAGATTCTAACTCAAAAAGTCTTTTTTTGTATTTAGCTTCATGGTGAATGAATTTTCTAGGGTCATTTCTGATAACCTTTAAGGTGTCTTCCAAATGGGGACATTGGTTTGGGTTTAGTCTTATTTTGAAAACATGTCCAAATCTCTATTCTTTCTTTTTACAATGGTTCTGGTAGTTTTAAAGATCTTAAGTAGAAATTAAGGTATCATTTATATAGAGGTTCCATCTATTCTAGTGTCTTTCTTTAGAGTGTTTTGTTCTTTCATGCATAAGGGGAATGGTTCCCAAAAGTGAATAGGTTGTTGGTAGGTGAATAAGGTATTTACAGAGTCCTTCCTGTGGGTTAGACCATGCTTATGTATATTCTATAAAATTACTTTACTAGTAGTTTTTTGTGATTTATTGATCCTAGGCTTGAATCTAGATACTTGATCTTAGAAATTGAAATATGTTGTCTTGGGGATAGCAATACAGGGATTTTGGAGGTAGATTGGTAGGTTGATTGCAGTTTATGATTCGAGAAATAAAAAAGTTGGAGAGTTGGGCCATATAGACCGGGAGTTTAGGATAGATCATGAAGCTTGCACTTTTCTTTATCCCTATATGTGTACCTAATTTTTGGCATGGAATTGATTATTAAATTCATGATTTTAATTTTGGATTTTGACACAATTGAAATCTTTGACATAATTAATCTTTTAATTTATGTTCAATTTATTATGATGCATTATTCATGCTTTTTTAAATGTCTTTAAACAATGTGGGATGCATGGGAATGCTAAATTGATTTCAGGGTACTATGGGTTTTCCTAATTACTTTGTTTTGGTCTTGGAAATTATTTGTCCTCAAACTATTTTTTAAATTTCTGTTGAATTTCATTTTGTAGTATGGTTTGACTATTCTTAAGTCTTTGAATTGCATAAGTGAATAATGGAACATAAATTTGTTTTGGTTGGACTGAAATGATTTTTGAAAAGGCCTTGGTTGCAACATTTTGGTCTAGAATAATTTTTGTTTAATTCGAAGCCTTGGGGTCCATTTAGTCTCATGGTTTTTGCATGTCTATGTTGGGCCGTAGGTAGCATTAGGATAAAAGTGGGTGGTTAATCTAAAATTCTATTTTAACTGTGGACATAAAGGGAAGGTTGGGTTGCATATTCTATTAATACCCTTCCCTCCGGATTATGAGAGTACTCTACTAGTGGTAAATTTATTTTTTTCTGCGCTTATGCTTGAGGTTCACATTTTAATATTAACCTTATTCCATAAATATGAGTCTAGACCATGTGTAAAGTAACTCATGATATATGTGGTTGTGTTTCTTTTGGTGTCTAGTCTAAAGACTCCTTTCACGGTATGGTTTGGTTAAGATGAGTCTTTCTTATGGTGTAGGTGGTTGTAATTAAATGCTTCGTACCTATGGTGTTGTGTCTTGTTTCGGGTTTCTATGTATTGCCTTTGGTGGCATGTATAATTCTTGTACCTCTGTTTACTAAATGACTTTTCTTATATTTAGATGGTAATGGTATTAGAGGTGTTATAATATTGTGAAATGAGGAATGTAGAATACCCTTATTAAGGAGAATCTTGAGTGACTACCAGAGTTAAGGTTTTGAATTGTGGGGTAAGGTTTATGTTATAAGAGGTGGTTAGGAAAGGGATAGATGGTGGAAACCCTTGTTAAAATTATAGAATGTGTCGGATCTTCTGGTGGATAGATCATACTATGGGTATATAGGTAGTAGGCTAGAACGTTGTGGTTGGTGGATATACCAATAAGTTGTGTTAGGTCCCTGAAAAGTTTGATAGGGCATGGTTTTATGAGTTATTCTACAACATAGTAGTTTTATGATTTTCCTATTCACTTATAGGATGGATATTTTGGTTATAGTGGGTGTATATAGGTTTGTCTATGTCTTTTACTTTTTGTCTCCATGGTGATGGAAGTGGAGTAGTGTTTTGGGATAGATGTAAGCAGTGGATCCCTGTGGCTTAAGTTAACTCCTTTTATCTTTGGATAGGCTTGAACATGGAGGTGGTGTATAGATAGAGTAAAGTTCTCATAGTTGTGTGTCTTGGTAAATTCTAAGTTGAATTGGACTTTCCCTTCTATTAGTCCATTCATTGGGTATTCTACATATTCGTGTTGGTGTAAAGGGTGGATGGTCTTAGGTTGGGTGTTTCCTTTAGGTGGTATTGGTATCTAGAATTTCTTTTTCTTCAATGGGGTCCTGATGAGGATCATGGAATGGTAAGTTTGTCGGTTTCTAAGAAAAGATGTACCTTCGATAAATGTTCCCTGGCAGAACTAAAAGTTAGAGAAAGCCATTTAGAATACGTGAGTGGACATGTAGTCCAAGTGTCTGCATTGGTTTTTGTTCCAAAAATTCGTGTGTAAGGTGTGTCCTCTTCAACATGTCATTTAGTTTCCTAACTTTGTTTAAGGTGAGGAATGGTTCCTAAATTAGTTGTTTGAATGAAAGTATTGGGGCTTAAATCATGTTAAGGATATATGATGATTTTCTCACCTTGTGTTGTGTCCATATCTACTATTTTTGGTTGAAGGAAAGTTTGCTATGTGTTAATGTGTTACCTTGTGGTTGTTCTTACCCTTACCTATCATTTGAGGACGTATGATCCTTGTGGGGGATACCGAAACACCCTAAGTCATTGACCCTTGTAAAATTTATCAATTTTTGGACCTTTTTTACTTGGTACGATTGAATGGTACCATAGTACACTTTAACACAACTTTTAACATGTCTTGATGTTTCGTTCATACCCTAGGAAGTATGGTTGTCTTAGCTACTTCCAAAGATGACTCAATAGTGTACAAATCGTATAGAACCATACTAGTGGTGTAGTACAAGTCTTATGGTTCATGATTTCTTGGTCTTGTGGAATCTTCCCTAGATACTATTGGTGTGTACGATTAGGGTTATCACTCGTACCCTTAAGGTACGACTAGGAAGCTGTGAGTAATATAGATACCAGTGGGTACATTCATGGAATGGTCTTATGTATGACTTAGTGTACCAGTCGTAGCCTAGAATAAAGATGGTAAGAGGGGTCGTACCCCTGGACATGGTTTGTTTTAATATCTAAGTCAAAGGTAGTTCAGAAATTTCCTACTTCTAAATACTTATGTCCTCGAGTTTTATAGCCCTTGGTGGTTGTCCATAATACTTGTTGAAGGGATTAAAATACTTCCATTGCTCTCTCAAAGTTCAAGATTTCTTTAGTGAATCTTATTGTAGAAGGTATGTACTCTTTCCGTCATTACTATTTCCAACTTATGGCAAGTGTATTATATTTTAAAAATTAATTTAGGTATCATGAATGGTGGTTTTC
>NC_061116.1:42635387-42651068 GCF_002878395.1 Capsicum annuum
GCCGTCGTACGTAGGCTATTCTAACAGCTCTTAGAAAAACATCCATAAATTTATACTCCGATAGTGGATTTGAACAAAATTAGTATCGTTGAAAAGCTAATTCAATTTCCCACATGATTAAAAGTGAAAATCTTAAAAATTCCACGTGAACAAAAATGGATTCATATTTCAAAATAAGTTTCGAACATTCTTGGGATGATTTCATGCTAGGCAGAAGTACGGGGTATTACAAAACTAGATCTAACACTTCACTCTCCTTTATTTTAGCACAAAGAGATAACTGTAACACTTTTTAAACAAACACAACACCATCCTTAGAGTCCAAGAGACAAACTGCAAGGTAAGTAAAACGGTGAATATCATTCACCAACTCCCACTTCTCCTTATACAAATGATATAGAGTCCAAATGAATAAATTTCTTAGAGCATTAACATCCATATTCACTTTACTTAGATGGTAGTAAAGACTCATGTCACAGTCTTTTAGCAGGCCAAGACATCTATTTCTTTAACGACTCTCCCGGTCATTAGTAAAAGTTTCTTATCTTCCCTATTTTTGTGATTTCGTAGTATGTTTACGTGATTGAAAACTTACGGAGATGGATAGTACCTATTCTTAAGGTGTTTCGAATAAGTTAAGTCATTAGTTTTGTATTTAAGATAATTAATCTAATTAGTGACTTAATGGGCTAAAGTTACAATTTTATTTCTTATGTGATCAATAGAAGAATAATTTATGTGGGAAGTTTTTACCATATATAGGAAAAATAGAGGCAAACAGTCACCAAGAGAGGTTAACGATGGTTAGAAAACCCTATTTTCCATTAGCGCTTCAAAGGAATTCTGACATCTTTCAGGTTAGTTTCCAAGTATATTATGTATTTTTATTTAATTTTTAAGTATATGATGAAGTAATGATTAGTTAATTATTGGACTATGATGGTGATATAGGGTGTATTACGTATATAGTTATGTTACAGTGAAGACTAAAAACAAATGATTTGGTTTAAACTGATTTCTATTAATCAATTAAATGCATATAGTGGTCATGAATAACTAATCATTTGCAATACAAATTAGTGGTTAAGTAATGATAACCAATCATTGGCACTATTGATAATTATAAAAGGATCTGTACTTTAGCTTTCTTTTTTGCGTACACTGCCTTTTATTTGAGTCTTAGAGAAATTAATCAATTTTGGAGATTGAATTTGTAAATAAGTATTGCTATATTCATATGCTTGTGTATATTATATATTTGGAAAGATTGTGACTAATTGGAAGCTTTACAGAAAGGCAAGACCCGTACAAATTAGCTTGCATTCAAATTCTTTAGTTGAGGAAGGTTAAGATTTAATTGGAGTTTAGACTTAAATTAATTGTGTGTAGTCTACTAAATTGTATATTTGTTGATTGGTATTTGGACATGCCTAATATTTTTTATGTTTAAATTCTTGAGGCATGTATAAATGATTATTGAAAATTAACTTGATGGATTTGTCTTATTACTTTAAGTGTACTTGTAAACTTGCTACATCATGTTGTATGCTTTGAGGTAGTGTAAATTCTTTTTTGATATTACTTGCTATTAAGGATTGGGTAACATGTCAGTACAAATATGTATCTGTTAGATCAGGTACCATATCGATACGGATATGTATATGTTGGATCGAGTACCACACCTGTATGGATATGTATATCTTAGATTTGGTGCCATACTGATATAGATAAGTATATGTTAGATAGGGTACCACATCGGTACGACTATAAATATGGTGGATTGAGTACCACACTGGGACAGTACATAAACATAGACTATTCCCTGCGGATCATGAATTTTTGGGTAAAAATAAGTCGCATAGCATATGTATACATATTGGTGTTGAGTCTGTGGATGTTTAAAATAAGGTTGATATATTTGATGGTTATATGGTTTATTTGTCAGCTATGTTTGACCTATTGTTTCGTATTGTTTATTTATTGAATATTTTGTATGTGATGATGTCTATCTTCTGGTTATTTGATTTATGTTATGTGTTCATGAAATCAATTTAAGTTGTCCTATGATAACTACAAAAATAGAGTGGTTTGTACTGATACTACCTTGTATTTTTCTTTTGTTAAGTACATAGTAGTTCTTATATGATGACTTTTGGGTCTTGGGGATATTGGTAAGTTGTTTGTTTGACTTTCTCATTAATAATGATTAATCTTTGATTATTGCTATTATGTTGACTTTATGATAATATGATTTTACTATTGTCTAAGTGATTGGGGAATAGTTTGAATTAAATGGTTCTCCCACAGTATAATTAGTGTAGGTGACACTTATGGCTAATTAGGGTGTGACAAAGTTGGTATCATTGCCCTAGGTTCATCGATCTTGTCATATAATAAATTTTCTAGTAGAGTCTTACAGAACAGTATGGAGACGTCTATACTTTTCTTCAAGAGGATATAAGATACTAGGAAAATTCAAATTATTCTTTCTTATGTGCTATTACTTGATTTCTATTGGTATCTATGATTGCAATTGGTATTTGATGTCTTTTATCTTTTTTTTGAGGATGGGTACAGTTGAGAGATATTGTGTAAAATTGGTTACATTCTAGTTTCAAGGAGATGCGAAGATGTGGTGGAGACCTTATGTAATAAATAGGGATGCAGGTTTTCTTCCCTTGACTTGGACTAAGTTTTACTTAATTTATTGAAAAAAGAATGTGCCTCATACTTTGAGTGATAGAAAATGGGATGAGTTTACTAATCTTAGGCATTAAAAAAATACTCACATAGGAGGTAGTTTCAATGCTTCTTATTCTATGGGTATAAATATGTTATGGGTGGGGTAGAGTGAGTCAAATTAGGAGGCGTGGTCATACATTGAGGCATTATGGTTAGTTTGTCTAGAAACAGGCTCCTTGAGCTCTATTTCAAACTGGTAGGCGAGGTGTTGGTAATAGTAGAGGTCATTCCCAAACTGCTCATGGTGGTTATCAGGCAGGTAGGATGGTAATCAACCTTATCAAGGTTGTTCTCATAGTAATAAAAAAGATGCTCAGATTGATGGCAAGGCCTATATCTATGCTTTTAAAAATAGGCCTGAGGTAGAGGTATCAGATATTTTCATTATAGGTAGTATTTTTGTCTATGATACAATGACCACTGCATTATTTTATCTTGGTTCTTCTTTAACATATGTTTGATGATTTTTCTGTTGGTATGGATATGGTGTGTGATTTACTTAACTTTCCCATTTTATGTCTCAAATCCTATTAGTGATTATGTTGTTGTTGTTATGATTTATTGTTTCTTATTTTGTTATTTTTATGGGGTATCATATTTGGGTAGATTTTATGATTCTAGACATGGTAGATTTTGATATAATTGTGGGAATGAGTCCGTTGTCCCTTTATCATGCTCTACTGGAAAGTTATGCTAAGACAATGACTATGGCTATGTCGGGAATAGATAGACTTGAGTGGGAGAGTTATTATAGTCCTACTTCAATGTAAGTTATTTTCTTTCTGCATGCAAATAGGTTAATTAAAAGTTTTCTGGCCTTCCTAGCATATATTTGGTACACTTACATAGAGGTCCCAGCTATTTAGTTATTTTCTGAGGTGTGTGAGTTTCAAGAGGTTTTTCTAAAGATTTGCTTAGTATGCCACCTGGCTGTGAGATTGATTTCTTTATTGATCTATAGGTACGTACTCGTCCAATTTCTATTCCTTCCTATATGATGGATCAAACTTAGTTGAGGGAGTTAAAGCCTTATTTGAAGGATTTGTTGAGGAAGGGTTTTATCCAACCATCTACCTCTCAATGGGGTGTTTCTATCATATTTATAATGAAAAAGGATAGCAGTCTTCATATGTGTATAGACTATAAGCAGTTGAACAAAGTTATATTCCATAATAAGTATCCTTTGCCCCAGATTGAAGATATATTTCACTAGTTACAGGGTGCATCCGTATCTTATAAGATTGATTTGAGCTATAGGAATCATCAAATTAATATTTGGCCTGACGATATTCCTAAGACAATTTTTCAAACATGGTATGGGCAGTATAAGTTTCTTTTGATGTCTTTTGGGTAGAGTAATACCCTAACTGCTTTTATGATTTTGATGAATGATATATTTAAACCCTTCTTGAATTCTTTCATGGTTATCTTTATAGATTATATTCTTGTTTATTCTAAGAGAAAAAAGGAACATTAGAATTACTTAAGGATTGTTTTGGGTTTGTTTGAAGAGAAAAAATTTGATTCAAAGTTTTCTAAGTGTGCATTCTGGTAGGCCTCTGTGTACTTTTCTCCAAAGATTTTGTATGATATATTTTTTGTATGGATATGAATATTAGCCTATATTATAAGTAGGATTACTTGCCCTCAATTTTTTACATTTGGAGTTTAGATATAGGCTCGGGCCCCGTAAAATAGCATATTTATAACCCTTTAGAATCCTATCCCTTTCCCTCTCTTGTTTAGATTAGTTGTAGTATGGTTATGATGTAAACCTCTATTTGGAATGTTGTTTTAGTATTTGAAGCATGATTTGTATGTTAAGCCTTTTCGGGTTAGTGTTGTAGTTTTGAAACCATAAGTTTTGTAGAGTTTACTTGATTACCCTTTTTTCTAATCGAAGTTGCTCTCTTTGACTTGAATATGGTTTACTTAACATCTAGAAGATAACCTATAAACCTTAGCCTCGTTTTGTGCACACTATGCCTAATTATGGTAATTGAAGATTAGAAGTGGGATCGTTTGGGCCACTTAGGTCTAAACTTGTTTAAAGTCTTGTGGACTTTGGTGTGGGTGTTAGACATAGATGAGGATAGTAAAGATTAGATTAAGGTTGCATAGTAACTTTGTAACTTGTATTGATGTTCTCAAAATATGGATCTTGAATTGTGGTTATGATACTTCTTGTGGAAGTGATATTGGGCATTTGGAGATGATATTCCTCTTAGTCACGTTATTTGTCCAATGGAGATGCTATTTGCTCTTACACTTGATGATTAACCAATACATATGATATTTCCTTAGTCATGATTATTGGACCTATAGAGATGATGTTCCTCTTAGGTATGCAAATTGTCCTTAAGAGGTGATATTCCCCGTAGTCATGATGCATGACCTATCGATATAAGATATCCTATAGACGATTACATGTCTATCTATATTATTCCTCCAATATGTGAGATACCTCCTATATGTTACATAATTAGAGATATGCTACGACTTATAAATATGATTATCGATATGAGTTGCAGATATATATGGGCCTAAGGCCGTGATTATAATGTTGTGACTATTCGAGATAAATTAATGGGCAAAGGATTGTGTTATGATAATATTTGAATAGCCGAGAAGTGTTTATCTGTGTGAAGGATATCATTACAGTTTACAAATACATATATGTTTGCATACACATATCTTCAATATGGGACAGAGGAAGATGCAGTATGTTGCTTATGACTTTATTGATTGTATGTTGGTGATGGCATGCATAGATTTGGTACATTTATGAATATTATATTGTTAATTTATATGATTGTTGTTGAAATATGATGTTATAATTGTCTACCTAATTAATGGTAAAGCTATGTGGTAACTAGTTTTCGATTAGGGGACTATAGCACTTGATTGCTAGGAATCTAATGTATTAGTTAATGAATCTTTCTTAGTTGAAACATGGTATCCAACAATGATTAAAGTGTGAATTATGGTGAGGTCAGGTCTCGCATATGTGAGGGTTAGTTTGTATTAATGACTAGGTTCGTGATGTTGACTAGTTGATTAACTAGGAGTTTTGTGTTAATGAGGCTAGCTAATAAGAGATTTTGTTAAGAAGAAGTGACTAGTTAATAACTTTGAACAGTTGCTAAATGGTTAACTAGTGAATAAATAAGCAAGCATTAGTTGGTAAATGATGGTTACTTAATGAATGGTGTCAGTTAATAAAAGATAGTTAGGTGACTAGTAGTAATGCACTGTCTAGTAATGATTAACGAATATAGGATATTTAGTTTATAATAATAAATGGTGGATAAATGGTGGGGTTGGTGAAGTGATGAACCTTGACTAGATATTAGGTGTTGACTGTCAAATAAATAGTGGTAAGTTGCTATCCCATGAATAAGGATTATCTGAAGGATAATGTTTAGGCTAATAACTAGATATTATGTGATAAATAGCGAACTAGTGATTCTATTATAATAAGTGTAGGTCGGCTAGTAACGATTAGTTGGGGAGTATTGATGTAACGCCCCGATTTTCTGAACCAAAATGCTACACGGTGCTTATGATCCCAAGGGACCACAAGCTAATCTATGACTGATATCTGTACCTGTATACTACAATTCATGACATAATAATGTGGAAAACATGCATAATAGGCCATAAGGTTCAACTAAAATAATATAACATCCATACAAGCAAAAAATACCCAAAACAACTGAAAACTGAATCTGAAATTTAAATCTGAGCGTAAATCTGAAAGCCTCTAAGTGCTGTCTAAAAGAAGGAGTTGAAGGAACATGTCTCCAACTAACTCCGTAAAACTGAAATGAATAAATAAAGGAATAAATAAAATAATGTCATCCTCGAATGAAGAGGACTCACTGCAACACTGTATGCTGAATGCGACTACTACTACTGGTCTGGGACTCGTGCCTATAAACCAATGGTGTAACATTAAAAGAAAGCACCATAGCGCAAATACGTCAGTACAACTAGAGTACTGAGTATATGAGTGAGGTAGGCTAATGCAAAGGGTTTACATGCATGAATAATACTACTGACTGACTGATATGAACTTAAGAGTACAAACATACATACATAGTATCTATGATCGTGAGTACGTAATGGATAAATTTGTATACTAATACATGGCTAGAATCGTAGTTCTGGAACACAAGGATAACTGCTAAGAATCACACCCTAAACTGGTAGGTCAGCTCCCATCCTTGGGTTTACTCGGTACTAACTTCTACTCCTATTTGAAGAGACTAAACATGATTCAACTGACTGTACATGGACAGATTAACTAACTTCCGTTGACTGACGGAGCAGTACTATTATCTTAGAGTTGACTTAGATCATGAGATTTCTGAGGTTTCTTGAGTCACATAACTGACTGAGTTCTATAGATTATGGCTTGACTAGTTTACCGTGACAACATGACATGGCTCTACGCACATAGCTATGTTTTACGGAAACGAATACCCCCAGGACTCGATAGAAGGAATCTGACACACATGACTTGACTTGATCACAAGATTTGAGTCCAAAATTCATAATATCATAAGTAGGGGATATTATATTTCATATAGTTATTCAACATCTTAAACATTGTATAGAATGCATGCATATGTTTCGTCAACATATTCTATATCTCCATTATCTTATACACTTCATACCACTACAATAGCAACACATGAAAAACATGGGATTCATGTTGAAGTATATAGCTAACATGGACTTGTCATTTAGACATCTTAGAACCATACAAACATGAATTTCTAGCATCCAAAGCATTTTATGAAACACCTTGGATGCATATTTTAAAACATAGGTGAATTTTATACTTGCTTCATATTAAACCACCTAAAGTTCATGGTTTTTAATTAACAAACATAAATATTCCGTGAAAACACCTTTATATATCACATTTAAACTTAAACAACAATCGTCAACATATACATACTCCTATTACCACAAAAAGTTTGCAAAATAATATTTAAAACATAGTTCTTGAGCTCTATGAACGGATTGGATCCATAGATGAACAGTACGCATACCTTAGAAAGGACACCTTGATGATTTGCTGGAGAGTTCTTGGATCGAGAAGGTTAATTCTCCATTATCTTGGAAAAAGGTTTGAATCTTGCTTTTGGGAGATGCGTTTGATAGAAACCCTAATCTTGTGGTTGAGAGCATAAGAAAGGGTTTCCGAGATGCTAAACTGAAGAAAAATGGGAAAAACTATGCCTCTTTAGGGTTATACGTCATGGAAGGTGAAGGAAATGACCAAATTACCCTTATGAAATAAATTTCCAGTTGCTGAAAATCATAGCTGATGACATTTGTGACAAGGCGTCAAAAATGTGATAGGCCGTCAAAAATGTCATCTCACAGAAGCTGCATTTTTCCTAAGGCTGACGACCTTTATTATAGGGCATCACAAGTGTGGTAAGCTACAAGGAATGTCGTCACTTAGGAACTGGTTTCTGCCTAAGGCTGATGACCTTCGTGATAGGGCATCACGAGTGTGGTCACCTACCACGAATGTCGTCACTTAGGAGCTAGTTTCTACCTAAGGCTGATGACCTTCATGATTGGGCGTCACAAATGTGGTAAGCTACCATGAATGTCATCAGTTAGGAGCTGGTTTCTGCCTAAGGCTGACGACCTTTGTTATAGGGCGTCACAAATATGGTAAGCTACCGCGAACGTCCTCACACTATTTCAACCCTGACATGCTGGAGTAAAAAAGGAATTACTCTTTTCTCCGCTATTGTATTTAGGAAAAATTGTTATCATTGGAAAAATAATTCAATTATCTATCTGTTGAAAGGTCATGAGCTCAAACATTCCAAGTATAATGAGAGATATTCTCATTTTAAGTTGAATATACCAATATCTTTCTCCAGAATTCATTCGGTAAGAAATGTTTTAATTCATCTGATAGCTGGGAGTTATTTGAAGCCTTAATATACATCTAACCTACTCATAAAACTATAAAAGAACCATGATGTACTATGCATGAGCTTGGTACATGGATGTAATATTGGTTTGGATTTTTTGGGGTATTACAATATCTCCCACTTGAAAATATTCATCCTCGTATTATGACTGGTTGAGAGGGGAGAAAAGATAAAACGATGCATACACTGATCATGCTCAACTCACACATGATTTTAGGACTGAATTGAATTTTAAACTGAATACAACCCAACTGAACATATATATCTGATGCATAACTGATAAGCTAAACTCATGAATGCATGATAAGTTATGCACTTATACTTGATACCAATTTTATACAGGAATTTTGTACATGTAACTGAATAAACTTAAGGAAAATGGTTACCTCGAGCTAAGTATGAATTAGCGGAGAAAAGATGAGGGTACTTGGTTTGCATATCTGCTTCTTCTTCCCAAGTAGCTCCCTCGATGGACTTATTCCGCCAAAGAACCTTGACTAGTTGGACATTTTTGTTCCTCAGTCTACGAGTCTAATAGTCGAGGATTTCGACTGGAATATATTCATAGGAGAGGCTATTTTGAATGTCAAAGCTTTGAATAGGGACTAAAACTGCTTGGTTACCTACACACTTCTTGAGTAAAGAGACATGGAAGACTGGATAAACTGAGGCTAGATCTGAAGGCAATTCGAGCTCATAGGCTACCTTACCGAAGCGAGTGAGAATCATGAAGGGACCGACATATCGGGGAATGAGCTTTCCCTTATTGATGAATCTCTTTACTCCCTTCATAGGAGAGATCTTGAGATAGACATAATCATTGACCTCGAATTTGAGATCCTTTCTACGAACATCCACATAAGACTTCTGTCGGCACTGAGCTGCCCGAAGTCTTTCTATGATCAACTGAACTTTCTCTAAGGCATCAAATACTAAGTTAGGCCCTATAACTATGATCTCACTAACTTCGAACCAATCGATCGGAGACCTACATCTCCTACCATAGAGAGCTTCAAATAGAGCCATCTGAATACTGGAGTGATAGCTGTTGTTGTATGCAAACTTGATCAAAGGCAAGTGGTCATCCCAGCTTCCCTTGAAATCAATTGCATATGCCCTTAGCATATGTTCTAGAGTCTGAATGGTCCATTCTGCTTAACCATCTTTCTGAGGATAATATGTTGTACTGAGATGAACGTAGGTACCAAGACCCTTTTGGAACACTTTCTAGAAATGAGAGGTAAGCTGGGTAACTCTGTTTGAGAAGATAGATAGTGGAACACTGTATAATCTGACCAACTCACTGATATCGAGTTTGGCATAATCCTCGGCTGAGTAAGAGGTATGAACTAAAAGGAAATGAGTTGACTTGGTAATTCTATCTACAATGACCCAAACTGAATCATGCTGATGACATGTTCTAGCCAAAACCGTCACGAAGTCCATGTTTACTTCTTCCCATATCCAAGTAGGAATAGTGAACTCCTGTGTAGAACCAATAGGTTTCTGATTTTCTATCTTAACCTGATGATAAGTAGAGCACTTAACCATAAACTCTACAGCATCCCTCTTCATCCCACTCCGCCAATAGATGCCCCACAAGTCATGGTACATCTTAGTGTCCCCTGGATGAATATAGTATCGCACACCATGCGCTTCTACAAGAATTCTCTGCCTCAAGTCATCTACACTGGGAACACACAGATGACCCTGACAACGAAGAACACCATCTCCCCCTTGGGAGAAAACCTTTACTTCCTGACTCTGAACTGACTCTTTTATCTTGACAAGGCTAGGATCACTGTCTTGCTTTTCTTTCACCTCAGAAACTAGATATGACTCTGAACTACTCAGAACACATACAACACCCTCTGAAGATTCCACTAAGTGAATTCCTAGTCTGGCAAACTGATGAATCTCCTGAGCAAATTTAACTATCCTTAATATGGGAAACACTACCCATGGACAGTCTACTGAGTGCTTCGGACACTACATTGTCCTTTACATAATGACAAAGGATACTTATGTCATAATCCTTCAAGAGCTCTAACCACCTTCTCTAACAAAGATTGAGATCTTTCTGGGAAAATACATTCAGAAGGCTCTTATTATCTGTGAAGACGTCTACATAAACACCGTATAGATAATGCCTCCAAATATTTAAGTCAAAGACAACTGCTGCTAACTCAAGGTCATGAGTTGGATAATTATCTCATGGGGCTGTAACTGTCTTAATATGTAGTCTATGACTCTACCATGCTACGTTAGGGAACAACCTAAACCTACTCTGGATGCATCAAAATATACTACGAATCCATCGAAACCATCGGGAAGTGCTAAAACTGGAGTTGAGGTGAGTCGAGTCTTCAACTCCTAATAAATCTTCTTGGAAAGTTATGACTACTGAAACTTAACCTTCTTCTGAGTTAATCTTGACGTATGAGATAAAATAGGAGAAAATCCCTCGACAAACAATCGGTAATAGACAGCCAAACCAAAGGAACTCCTGATATTTGATGGAAAGGCAAGGCGAGGACAGTTTCTTACTGCTTTGGTTTTATGAGGATCTACACTAATTCCATCATCAAAAACAATATGGCTAAGGAATGCTACTGATCTTAGCCAAATTTCGCAGTTACTAAACTTGGCAAAAAATTGGTGATCCGTGAGAGTCTAAAGAACAATTATGAGATGTTCTAAATGATCATGCTCTGTGAGAGAATAGACAAGAATATCATCTATGAAGACTATGACGAATGTGTCCAATTACTTCTTAAACACCTGATTCATCAAGTCCATGAAATCTGCAGGGGCATTGGTAAGACCAAAGTACATAACTAGAAATTCAAAGTGGCCATACCGACTATGAAAAGCTGTCTTTAGAATGTCACATTCTCTAACACTGAGCTAATGATAACCTGATCTAAGGTCTATCTTGGAGAAATAACTAGCATCGTGAAGTTGGTCAGATAAGTCGTCTATCCTAGGCAGCGGATACTTGTTCTTGACCGTGACTTTGTTGAGCTGACGGTAATCAATACACATTCTGAGAGAACCATATTCTTGCGCAGGACTAAGACTGGCGCGCCCCATGAGGATACACTAGGCCTGACGAATCCCTTATCTAAGAGATCTTTCAACTGATCTTTTAGTTCCTTGATTTCTTCTGGTACCATTCTGTATAGCGGAATAGAAATATATTGGGTATCTGGGAGAAGGTCTATGCCGAAGTCTATTTCCCTTTTGGGAAGAGTGCCTAGAATATCTTTGGGAAAGACGTCTGAATATTCATTAACCACTGGGACTGATTCGAGACTGGGAGATTCATAAATGGAATCCTTATCATGCACGAGATGATACACACAGTTCTTAGAAATCATTTTCCTTGCCCAAAGGCAGGAAACAAGCTAACCCCTGAAAGACGAAGTGCTACCCTTACTCTAGGACGAGCTCATTCGGAAACAGAAACTGAACTATCCTATTTCTACAGTTGACTAAATCTGATGACATGGATTAGACTGGGAGATTGACTTGAAATTATGCTTACTAGCACGACATGAATACATAATAAAGGGAAATATTCCTAAAACATCTCATAGACTCCTATACATAAATGTGGCGCGCAACACACCCATGTTCAAGACTTTACTAGATGCGTCTTTTAGACTTTCTAGGACTCTATTGAACCTTAGGTTCTATAGAAAGTTTGTAACGCCTTGATTTTTTGAACCGAAATGCTACACGGTGCTTATGACCCCGAGGGAGCACAAGATAACCCATGAATAATATCTATACCTATATACTCTAATTCATGACATAATAATAGGAAAAACATGCACAATAGATCATAAGGTTCAACTGTAATAATATAACATCCAAATGGGCAAAAAATACCTAAAACAATTGAAAACTGAATCTGAAATCTAAATCTGAGCGTAAATCCATAAGCCTCGAAATATTTTCTGAATAAGGAGTTGAAGGAACATATCTCCAACTAACTCCGTAAAACAAAACTAAAGAAATAAATGAATAAATCAAATAATGTCATCCTCGAATGAAGAGGAGTCACTGCAACTCTATATGCTGAATGTGACTGCTACTGCTGGTCTAGGACTCATGCCTCTGAACCTATGGTGTAATATGAAAAAAAAGAACCATAGCGCAAATACGTCAGTAAAACTGTAGTACTGAGTATAAGAGTGAGGTAGGCTAATGGAAAAGGTTAAAATGCATGAATAATACTACTGACTGACTAATATGAACGTAAGAGTACAAACAAACATACATAGTAACTAAGATCGTGAGTACGTAATGGGTAAATTGGTATGCTAATACATGGCTGGAACCATAGTTCTGGAACATAAGGATGATAGCTAATAATCACACCGTAAAATGGTAGGTGAGTTCCCATCCTTGGGTTCACTCGGCACTAATTTCTACTCCCATATAATGAGACTAAACATGATTCAACTGAATGTACATGGACAGATTAACTGACTTTCATTGACTGTCGAAGTAGTACTATTATCTAAGTGTTAACTGAGATCATGAAATTTCTAAGGTTTCCTGAGTGACATGACTGACTAAGATCTGTAGATTACACCTTGACTGAGATTATCATGACAACATAACATGGATCTAGGCAGAAAACTATATTTTTTGGGTACAAATACCCCCAGGACTCAATAAAAGAAAACTAACACACATGACATGGCTTGATCACAAGATTTGAGTCGATAATTCATAATATCATAAGTAGGGGATATCATATTTCATATAGTTATTCAACATTTTAAACATTGTAGGGAATGCATGGATATATTTTATGTACATATTGTATATCTCCATTATCTTACAAGCTTCATACCACCACAATAGCAACACATAAAAAGTATGGGATTCATATTGAAGTACATAGCTAACATGGACTTATTATTTAGACAACATAGAACCATACAGATATGAATTTCTAGCATCCTAAGCATTTTATCAAACACCTTGCATGGATTGTTTAAGGCATAGTTGAGTTTCATACTTGCTCCATAGTAAACCACCTAAAGTTCATGGTTTTCAATTAACAAACATATATATTTTATGAAACCACCTTTAGACATCACATTGAAACTTAAACAACAATCATCAACATGTACATACTCATATCACCACAAAATGTTTACAACATAATATTTAAAACTTAGATCTTGAGCTCTATGAACGAATTGGATACATAGATGAATACTACGCATACCTTAAAAAGGAAACCTTGATGATTTACTTGAGAGATCTTGGATTTGGAAACTTAATTCAGAATTATCTTAGAAAAAGTCTTGAATCTTGCTTTTGATAGATTAGTTTGATTCAAATCCTAATCTTGTGGTTGAGAGCATAAGAGAGGGCTTTTTAGATGCTTAACTGAAGAAAAATGAGAAAATTTACACCTCTTTAGGGTTATAAGTTGTGGAGGGTGAAGGAAATGACAAAAATACCCTTGTGAAATAAATTTCCAGTTGCTTGAGATCATAGCAGACGATATTTGTGACAAGGCATCAAAAATGTGATAGGCCGTAAAAAATGGCGTCTCACAGAAGCTGAATTTTTTCCTAAGGCTGACGACCTTCATGATAGGGCGTTACAAGTTTGGTAAGCTACCATGAATGTAATCAGTTAGGATCTGGTTTCTGCCTATGGCTGATGACCTTCATGATAGGGCATCACAAGTATGGTAAGCAACCACGAATGTCGTCACTTAGGAGCTGGTTTTTACCTAAGGCTGACGACCTTCGTGATAGGGCGTCACAAATATGGTAAGATACCACGAATGTCATCACATTAGAACTGGTTTATTCCTAAGGCTAACAACCATCATGATAGGGTGTCACAAATGTGGTAAGCTACCGCGAATGTCGTCACACTATTTCCTACCTGACATGCTGGAGTAAAATAGGAATAACTCTTTGCTTCGATATCTGATTGAGGAGACATTGGTATTGTTAGAGAGCTAATTAAATTATATATCTGTTAATAGGTCATGAGCTAAAAAATTCAAAGTATAATGAGAGATATGCTCATTTGAAGTTGACTATACCAATATCTTTCTCAAGAATTCAATTGGTAAGGAATGTTTTGATTCGTCTGATAGATGAGAGTTATTTGAAGCCTTAATATAAATATAACCTACTCATAAAAAAGTAAAATAACCATGATTTACTATGCATGAGCTTGGTACATGGCTCTAATATTGGTTTGGATTTTTCGGGCTATTACAACTGACTAGATAGATATTCTATGGTCATATGACTATTTTTATGAGTATTTTAGTGTATCTTATTCAGTAATGACTATAATGATGATATGTTTATTTCTGGCAAGGCCAGAGGATACTATTGTGATGATATTGATACCTATAAAGGCCGGAGAATACTGATGTGATGATGTTGATAGCCGGCAAGGCCAAAGGATATATTTATATTATGTTGATACCCATCAAAGTCGGAATATACATCTGATTATGTATTGATATCCAACAAGGTCGGAGGTTTATTACAATAATGATGGTCTTGATTAGGACAATTATAACGAGTTATGGTATTAATTGAGTACTTTGCATTTATTCTTGCGTGCGCATCGCCTATCACCCATATGCAGCTATATTTACTAGCTGATATAGGAATGATCCATATATATGAGTGAAAAATAGGCCTTGTATAGTTGTATACTAATTGAACCTTCAGAGTCTGGGGCGGTGGGGGTGTGCATAAGCTCAGATAAGTATTTGGTTGTCCATATCTTTTTGATAATTAATGTAATTCTTTTGTTTCTTTTCTTGTCCCATGTTAGCCCATTTGGGGACGAACAATGGTTTAATTGGTATCTTACGTAATGAACCTCTTTATCATTTGTTAAATTCTCTAATCATCACTAATTTGGAGCTTTCTTAGTATGGATACGTGATTTATGACTTATGGAGATGGAT
>NC_061116.1:42654068-42746518 GCF_002878395.1 Capsicum annuum
TTTGGAATTATGTGTTTTTGATAAAGTAAGAAGCAAATCGAAAACTTTGTTGGACTAAGAAAATTTTGTTTCATAATCATATATAGAACTTAGAAATCCATATTTAAATCATAACCAGAAAATGTGCCTATGTTTTTCCTTAACCCACTACTCGACCTATGGGACAAAATTACTCATCTTTTTAAAAGATAAGAGCCAGTGAGAGAACTTAGACACTATATATTGTTAAAAAAACAAATTCTTTAAATGATATTTTAGTTGGAGAATATGATGTCCTCAAACTAAAGACCATTGCTTCATTTTATAGTCAAAGGAAAACTAATATAAATAAAAACATAAAGATAAACATTATTCAAAGGGATCAATAGTCTCAACTAGGACTAAATACACAACTAAGTTCACAATGGCTAACACAATTATTGGCAAAAGTTGATCAGACGAGCCCACTTCTAATCCTCAATTTCCAAATATAGGCAATCTACTCCCCAAACTATGCTAAAGTATATAGTTCAACTTCTAGATGTCAAGTAGGCCACAACTAAACCTAAGATGGAAATTTTGTCTAGAAACATGGCCATTCAAGTAACTCTACACAAATTTATGGATCATGTACCACTATACTAGTCCAAATAAGATTAATCGTACAAACGATGATACAAATACTTAGGCCACAATCCAAACCTAGCATCATATCAGATCCATACAACAAATTAGTCCAACTCTAGAGAAATGACAATAGGATTCTAAAAGGTACTGAGCATTTACCCTTACGGGTCCAAAACCCTCATCTTGTAGACAATATCAATACTGAAAACTAGGTTATTCTACTCATAATCAAACTTATCATTCACATTCACACACAATATTTATTATATATCATTTTCCAAATAAGAGTAGGCAGAAGCCTACCTTAAAGCCAAACTACAGAACCTTATATAATTCACCAATTTTCATATTCAGTTCACAATCCTAAAATGTCATAACACTTTCAAAGTTATAATATAGTCATCTATATGAGAATAACTATACCAAAATTGCACTATTGTGCTTTGGTTCCAAACATGACATAGAAACCCTAAGTGGGTCCACATATGGAAACTGCATTTTTGATTTCAAACCAATGTCCATACATGAACAAGGAATCATCATGAAATGGGTGAAAACAAAGATAATTTAGGGATAAAATCAATCCTAAGCTATATTAGGGTTTTGGGTCAAGAACTAAGAATTCATCAAAGAAATGACAAATTCTTACCTTAATTCGAAGGATAATCATGATAGAAGATGTTAATAAAACTCCAAAGTCTCCCAAAAGATTCAATTGTGAAATATTAAACCTATTTAGGGTTTTTGGCTCTCAAGAATGAAGAGAAAATAACCAAAATTACATCTTGGGGTCTAGTTATAGCCTCTTCAGGCATAGAGATATGGCTATCGCCATACATGGACTGTAATCGCCCAAGGGTGATTTCCATGGGGCTCATTTTTATTAACATAGAATGATAATGATCCCCTTTGTTTGATCAGAAAATACTGGATATCAACAGAGTTGGAAAATTTTCCAAGTTTCCAATAATTCCTCAGTACTCGATTGAAATTTGATTTTCACAAATGAACTAAATAAGCAAAATAAGTTTGATGTTTTGGATTGTGGGCTTGTACTTCTTATTAATTTGGCTATATAAGTATGTATTTATGTAATTCCCTAAATTTGGTATTCGGAACATTACACGGTGCTTCTGACCCCAAAGGACCCCAGCTAACCCATGATTGATATCTGTACCTGTACATTAAATACTATACTATAAATATGTGGAATATACGTTGTAAGGCCATAAGGTTCAAAACTAAATGAACATCTGATAAAACAATGACTGAAATGGGGAATAAAATACCCAAAAAACTGAAATAAACTGTCTAAAAACATATTATAGTCTGAAAGCTTCTAAACTGTCTAAAAACTGTGGTTTTAATGGGATATGTCCCTAACTAAATCTGAACTACTAAAATAATAAAGCAATGAAACAATCATGATATCCTCAAATGTGGAGCACTCACCGCTGGTCTGGCTGCTAAAAGTCTAATCTAGTAAGTACGCCCGGGAGCTCGTGCTTCTAGACTTATGGTATAAAACACCATAGCATAAATGTGTCAGTAATTTTAATGTACTTGTATAAAAGTGAGGTAGGCTGAATACAAAAGGGTTTATATGCATGGACAATACTAACTGACTGAATGATATGACCATGAGAATACATGCATGAATATGTAACTGTAACTGAGATCGCGATAACGCTGACTCATGAATTCTGATAACATGGATTTACTGATATCTGAGCACTAATACTAGGATACTGAATGACTGAGTCTATTGAGTACTGAGGAACTGATGTCATATTACAGATAAAGGGAAGACTGTTTCTGATAGTTTTGATTATAAAGAACCGGTCTAATTGACTTTATCTCATTCCTTAAACTGAATAATGATAACATGAGTTTCATATAATTAATATACTATTAACTAAGTTCATGATAACATTATTACTGAGACTGAAAATTAATAACATGAGTGATTGTATTTGATAGTCCTAATACTGAAGGAACTAGCTGAGTTCGCACTGTATAGAGTTGATTGTATCTAATAGTCCTGGATTTCTATAGAACTAAATTGAGTTCTATTATTGAGACTGGATCTAAAACTAAGGTTGTGGAAAGTATTTTTCTAACTGACATGCCCCTAATACACAATTATGGTGCACTTGGGGTCCAATCGGTAACCGCAATTAGAAGGGTGTCAATACAATGCCACTAGTAAGGACAAGATATGGGTGATAACGCTCAAATTACTCTCTTGAATGGGTGTAAGTGATTGTTTTCAATATAAAAAATAACTAGGTTGGGGTCGAATCCCACTTATAATAGGTTGTGAACTTCAATTTGTTTATGAAATGCTTTGCTGGTAGTTTATAGTTTCCGAATGTAGGGGTTTAAATTTCATAGAGAGTCAATTGTCACTTTAAATATTTTAGTGTTTTAATCAATATAAATGAGAAACCAAAGTTATGTTCACCATGAGTATTGGGAGTCAACAAATACTAGGTAATGCTTGGGATTCTAGGAGTAAGTAGAAACAGCAGAATATCCTTGACTATCATACTTTCTGACTTATCTCTCGACCTTACTAAATTTTTTTTAATCTAATTCTCTCAAACTTTGATAACTTATCTATTTCCAATAGGATGTTATCTGAGGTAGATTAATCTAGTTATGACATCAATCATTAAACAAAAGGTTGGTAGTTTTCGAGTCCGTGTTGATAATTTACGACCTCTAGTCTATTTCTCTGTTAGAATCAAATAAAACCTTAGGCATAATCTAATGTTTTCACCCACTAGATTTCAGTTAAAACAACAGAATTTCAACATGTTCTATTACCCTTTGAATCTGTTAAAGACCTAGCTTCATATCAAACCCTAATCCATAGATCCCATAACTCGAGCTAATGGAATTATCTGCTCAAGATTTGATGAATGAGATAACAAATTTAATTCATGATGATAGGGATAAACTTATGAATTGATGAAAAATAATAACTAGTTCCATCAATTTATTCTCAAAGTGGAAAACCAAAAATAGTTGGTAAGAAATAAGAAGAATAATTGATGAAAGGGAGCAATGTACATCCCTTTCTTCTCAGAGTTAATTTCTGATAGATAATGACCAAATGTCTCTTAAAAACCCAAAAAAGGTCTTTAAAAAGTCAACCCTAATTAAGGAAAAAAATTAAAGTTTCAGTTTTCTTTTTGGATTAGACGAAGATGCTTTTGACGGCGCGTCAGACACCTGACGACGTGTTTCAGATGTCATGAAATATTCCAGTGAATTGTTATCTTCTTACTCTTTAGACGGTAATCCTGATGGTGTGTCAAAGATCTTGGCGGTGCTTGCAAACTGACATCACACTTCACTAGAAATCAACATACTCTGCTCTCTGGTTGACGATGATTTTGACAAGATGTCAAATATTTGACGACCATTTTGAATCATCGTCACAGTTCATCTAATCTTCTCAAGTTCTATCTAATCTTGATGGTGACTTTGAAAGCCTGTCCCATGTATGACGACGCTTCAAAATTATTTTCAGATATATTTCAGCTTACTTCCACTAGATTTCAACTGTTTTATTCTTCTTTCCTTTGGTTTCCTACCCGATCACTTGTATATGAATTAACCTACAAAAATGATTAGCACCTATCATCTCTCTAGTTCGGGCATTAAATTTATTCTCCAGATTTTCCGTCCGTTCAGGCAAAGTCATAGAAGGTTCAAGTGCAACTTTGATTCTTTTGTCCACAGCAGTAGAAAACTATTTGGTGAAGGATTTTAGTTTCACATCACACTAATTATCTTGCCTAGCCACCTTCCTGATATCAATCAGCTGAAATGCCAAACCTGTTGCTGCCGGAGGGACTAAAGTAGTCGGCTTACTTTGAGGCACTGAGACTGCCTGATCTGAATATGCTGGTGGTGGTGGTACAACTCTGGAGATTTGTACCCCCATATCTGGTGCTGACACAGTCTCAGTGACTGGAGGATTCTCTGCACCAACTGCATCTCTATCAAGTCGTAAGCATGACCAAATTTCATTTTTACAGATAGGATTGTGAGTTTTCTTGGCATGAATCTCATAATCAATACGAGAAACCTCAGGTACATTATCTGTTTCACATAACCTAGCAATAGGACATGGGAATGGATATGCAGTATCATGTCTTGCGAGCCGATTCTTGATCTCTTCCGCTATTATTTCTCTGAAATCCAAGGGAGTTTTGTCTATTAAGCTTGAAACCAATATTGATCAATCATCCCCTAATATATTTTCTCCCATGGTGGGTATCAGATGAATACGTACTAAACCCCACCAAAATTTGGCCTCTGAATTTAGAGACTCGTTGGGTAATCTTTTCTGTCAGATTATTCAGCCACTCAGGTTCGACATCTTCTATGGGATTTGATAGCCATTTGTGCTTGTTTTCCCAATGTTTCAACTGGGTATAGAAGTTAGCTTAAGTGGCTTTTGGGACAAAGGCTGGCCAATGAAAAAACCTGTTTATGGTGGCATCTGAAATATCCAACCTCACACTATGTACTGGAACTTTGGTCAGTAGAGGCTTATCTAAAGTTGTATCTCCTTCTTGGAACATATTTTCCACTGTAGCCTTGTAGTTCATGTACAACTCTCAGACTTATAAAGAATAGTAAACACCGTTTCCCTTGTTATCCCACTCCAAACCATACTCCTTGAGTTTTTGCATCACCTCAGGGTATCCGATCAACCCTGTAGTGATGATTTTCTTCTCCTCTAGAATTGGCCTTCTGGTAGTTTGTTGATCTATTATGAAAAGTTCATCCAAATAGATCATTTCAGCCCCAGGGATTTGCCATCTCACATTGTTCCTAACCTCAGGGTTTTCGCATTTCACCAAAGTTCCCCATAGTAGAGAATCCTAATAACCTTGCTGCTTTGAAGATGGTGATTCAGAATCAGTTTTTTCAGCTGCAGGCCTCTCAGAATATTTAATTTAAACTTCTTGTTCAGTGCTCTCAGACCCCTGCTCAGTTGGTACTGATACTTGTTCCTCCGAAGCTTTCTTAGATGAGGTTGTCACCTCATTATCATTAGTATTCTCCATTTCAATAGGCTTAGGTGGAGGCAGAGTCTTTGGACTAGTCCTTTTTCTTTTCCATCTGAGCAAAAGCTCTTCGTTTTCATAATCACAGTCCTCATTGACAAGTTGTCGAGGTACATTCTCTTTAGCCAATTTCATTAGTGTGGTTGGTTTCTTTTTCTTGGGTCCCATTATCGGTTCTGCAAAAACATAGAAATCCTCAATTAGTTTCCATAATCAAACAAGAGAAGCAGAAGGATTACATCAGGTTAACATCATCACTATTTTCGGTTCGTAGGTTTGACACCCTTTATGCTTTGCCGTCATAGGTGTGAAGGTTCATCAAAATTATCATCAACCTTATACAGATTCTACAAATTTTCTCAGCTTTTGACTACATTTTTGAATGGCCGTCGCATAGGTGCAAGGCCATGAAACTTGCCGTCAGATAACATTACAATTTCTAACTTCTTTTTACTTAATTTTTCTTCTACTATTATTCTCAATTTTAACTTAGGTCATATTCTTCACTGAGATTTCCATGAAATTATACTGCATATCCCTAGAAACCCTAGTTTTTAACGGGTCTTGAAGTATGTTAATGGGTTCAGCTCACTCCTTTGAAACCAAGGTTTCTTGTAGTTCGCAATTGATCCAAAGAAAGATAAAGTTAAAGTTTTTCTAATACCTGGATGTCAACACTTAGCTGATGTACTCTGAGCACCTAGACTTATGCATGAGAGAAGAATGAGGTGAGAGGGGAAAAAGACTTCTTGACCTAACTCTCAGGCTTCAACAAGCAAAGTCTTAAAATTTTACCTTAGAATAGATTAAATTTTAAAAAAGGGGAAATAATTCTCTAAGGAAAAAAACAAAAACATGAAAAGAAATATCTAAAGTACGCGGGAATGTGAGCAGCTGCTGTTGGGGCAGCTTAGCCCAATATTTTTATGCTGGGCTCAACTCATTTGACGATATTTTTTACAGCACGTTAGATACTGGATGGCACTTCAAAGTTGTCGTCAGCCTTAACTGAATAAGTCTTTTACTTGATTATTTTGATATCATTTCTCACAGCTTCTCATATTACGATAGCCCATCAAAATTGATGTCTACATTCTCAAGTATTTTGAAACTAGTTCACCTCCTTTGTTCAAATCTTAGCTACAAAAATTAAAAACACAAATGAAATAAAATTAAAATATTTAGTTGCCTCCCAAACAGTGCCTGATTTAACGTCGCGGGATAACTTGATTATCTTGAGTACTCAGACTTCGTCAAGATACCGTATCGATACCTCATTCCAATTTTCCTTGATTGTATCCTCAATCGAGAGGGTATTCATCTCCTCCTACTGCTTCATAGGATGGTGCATTTTGAATCTCGCCTCCCTTTTTCCATACATGAACTTTAGCTAATTGTATTCCATGTCAACCAATACTCTTCTCGTGGATAATAGTGGTCTACCCAATATTATGGGTACCTCAAAGTTAACATTACAATCCAATATCACTAAATCAATAGGTAGAAAAAAGTCATCCACGTTTACCGACACATCATGTAATATACCAACTGGTCGTTTCACTGATCTGGCTGCCATGACAAAATGCATTGTTGTGCGAGTAGGTTCCCCCAATCCAAGCTTCTTATAGATATCAAGTGGCATTATATTAATACTTTCTCCTATGACACATAAAGCTTTGGTAAACTTCATGGACCCAACATTGCACAATATTGTAAATGCTCCTGGGTCAGGCTTTTTCTGCACTAAGGATTGTGAAGAAATAGTGCTACAGTGGTGGATTTTTTTCACCAGCTCATAGCTTACCTTCTACTTCTTTGTTATTAATTCCTTCATAAATTTAGCATAGTTTGGCATTTTCTCAAGTGCCTCCTTCATTGGCACATTCACTGCCAATTGTTTCATTATTGCTATGAACTTGCTAAAATTTTCGTTGTCTACTTTTTTGCTTCAATCTCTGAGGAAAGAGAGGTGGTGGTCTTTACATTTATTTTATTAATACTTCCCTTTTCTTTTTGTCTTCTATCTTTGAAATATCAATAAAACCATCTAGTTTCTTCGAATCTACTAAATTGCTTCCTTCTGACTCATCAATACTTACCTCCTTTTCTACAACTTTTCCCATAGAAAGGCCAGATAACATCTTTCCACTCCGAGTGGTTATCTCCAAACAAAAGCCATTAGTCTGCAGGTTCTAAATCGTATTGCTAGGTAAAGTACCAGATTTTCTCTAGTTTAGATAAGCCAAAATTTGGCTTATCTGTTGCTCCAACTGCTTAATAGAAGAAGAGTGTGAGCTAACCAACTGACTGAGGGTAGAAAATTTGCTTTTCGTAGTAGTTAACCCTGAGTTGGTAGCTTCAAATCCCTTAAACAGCTTTTCCATCATTTCCTCCATAGATATCTTGCAAGAACTAGTTGTCGCAGCATTCTGACTTCCAGGAGGAATATACAAACCACTCCTATCAATATTATTTCTCCAATGTCCCTGCTCCCTATCTTTATAATCAGGCTTGTCAAAGAAAGTACCACCTTGGTTCCCTTGGCTATTACCTCGAAAAACCCCTAATTACTCACATAATTTACCTCAGCATCAGTACCTATAGACACAGTACCTTGAGATTCCATAGCCTTACCTAGTTTAGTCTTGCCGGATAGCAAGTTCTTGGCTAGTAAGTCAATCTGCGTCTTCAAATGGGCAATATCCTGATCTCGCTCCTCATCTCATCTACGCTACTATGCATTAATACCACCAGCAATAGTTGGGCTAGACACTACATAATCCTTAGTGTGCCAAGCCCAACTCTGCTTGGTCATTCTATTCAGCATGTCAGAAGTATCTAGAAAAGAGAGGTCAATGATCGAACTACCTACAACATTGTCAACAAGAGCTTTCTCATAGAGTTGAAAGCTCTATAAAAAGTCTCCATCAAGTGTAGGTCAGTCATATTATGCTTCAGATATTATAAAAGTTTCTTCTTAAATCTTTCCCATATTTTGTGCAGTGCTTCAGTTGAAAGCTATCTCAAGTTTCTAATTTTATCCCCCAAATATACCCTTCTGGAGGGTGGAAAGAACCATTCTAGGAATGTGTCTTTCAACGGTGTATAGTTGGTTATAGAATTGGCATGTAACTCATTCTACCACATTGTTACCTCTCCAGATAGAGATAAAGAAAACAATCTCAACCTGATCGCATTCTAGCTCACTCCCGGATTGTTAAAGGATTTGTAAATGTTGATGAAGTTCACCAAATGCATGTTAGGATCATCACTAGGGAATCCTCCAAATAACCCCTACAGATTCAGGAGTTGGATCCTGGTACTTGTTATGCTGAATTTTGCACCTGGTGCCAACGGTAGAGGAATGATAGCACCCGTTGTACCAGCTCCATCCATTCCTTCATCATCTTTATTAGCCTCATATTGCATAGGCTATTTCATATATCTTCCTTGGACTGGATGATTTCTGTTGATGTTTCGCTGCACTGGTGCAGCAACTTGCTCAACTCGCCTTAGGTTTTGAGGATTAACCAATTCCTCATCACCTAAGTCTTCATCATCAGGGTTCTGGTGACATGCTTGTTGACCCAAATTTTGCACATTCACCTGAGCCCTAGCCATAGCAGCTGGTATTTTTGCTTCCTATTGTTGAGCTATTCTTCATATAAGCTGAGGTTCTAGATTGATTGGTAATAGTGGTTCTCCGAAACTTCTTTTGTTTGGCATAAAAAATACAATACCTACAATGAAAAACAATAACAAAGAAATGTAAATCAAGGAAACTTAACTATCAACAATTTTTTGCGTACAAACTTTTAGTCTACAACCGTATTTCCCGAGAACGGTGCCATTTTTGATAACGGTCAAATTACACTCTTGAATGGGTGTAAGCGATCATTGTCAATATAAAACCTAACTAGGTTGGGGTCGAATCCGATAGGGAATAGGGTGTGAACTTTGATTTGTTTACAAAATGCTTTACTTGTAGTTTACTATTTTCGAAGGTAGGGGTTTAAATTTCATAGAGAGTCAATTGTCACTTTCAATATTTTAGTTTTGTAATCAATATAAAAGAGAAACCAAAGTTATGTTCACCATGGGTATTGGGAGTTAACAAATACTAGAAAATGCTTGGGATTCTTGGAGTAAGTAGAAATAGCAGAATATCCTTGACTATGATACTTTCTGACTTATCTCTCAACCTCACCAAACAATTCGTTATCTAATTCTCTCAAAATTAGATAACTTATCTATTTCCAATAGAAAGTTATCTCAGGTTGATTAACCCAGTTACGACATCAATCATTAAACAAAAAGTTGGTAGCTTCTGAGTCCCTTTTGATAATTCACGACCTCTAATCTATTTCTCCATTAGAAGCAAATAAAAGCTAAGGGATAATTTAATGTTTGCAACCACTAGAGTTTAGTTAAAACAACAAAATTTCAAGATGTTCTGCTACTCTTTGAATCCTTAAACACCTAGCATCATATTCCACCCTAATCCATGGATCCCATAACTCCAGCTAATGGAATTAGCCACTCATGATTTGATGAACAAAATAACATGTTGAATTCATGATGATATAGATAAACTTATGAATGGATGAAAAACAATAACTAGTTCCATCAATTTATTCATAAGGTGGAAAACCACAAATAGTTTATAAGAAACAAGAAGAATAATTGATGAAAGAGAGCAATGTACGTCCCTCTCTTCTTAGAGTTAATATCTGATAGATAATGACCAAATGTATCTTAAAAACCCTAAAATAGGTATTTAAATAGTCAACCCTAATTAAGAAAAAAAAATTAAAGTTTCAGTTTTCTCATTGGATTAGACAACGATGCTTTTGATGATGCGTCAGATACCTGATGACGTGTGCAAGATATCATCAAAGATTCCAGTAAATAGTTATCTTCTGACTCTTCACACGGTAATCTTGAAGGTGTGTCAAAGATCTTGAGGGCACTTACAAACTAACGTCATTTAATCTTCTCAGGTTCTGTCTAATCTTGACAGTTACTTTGACAGTCTGTCCCATGTATGACGGAGTTTCAAAATGATCAGCAGATACATTTTAGTTTATTTCCACTAGATTTCAACTATTTTATTTTTCTTTCTTTTGGTTTCCTCCCCGATCACTTGTATCTACATTAACATACCAAAACAATCAAAAACAATAAAAGTTGCTTAAGACTTCACAATTATTCATAGTTAAAAGCTTCAAATATGTTAGCATTGGCTTACACATCAATGTATGACTCTCATTTGAAAGTATCCCCTAAAATAAAATGGCGGGACCCTCATATGATAATGTTTATCCACCTAATCAAACATTATCTGGCAGTGCTGATATCTCAACCTATGTTGGCTACATAGTTTTGGAATGTAAGGATGACTTCTAAGAATCACACCCTCATCTTACTGTGTGTGTTCCCATCCTAGGTTCACTCGATGCTAATTCCTACACCCATCTGAATAGACACTGAACTTGGATTATTGAACTGAACTGAATTAACTGAATTAGCTAAATTCTATTGACTGAGGGAATATTACTGAGAGTACTAAAGTTATTAAGATTTCTAGGAATACTGAGGTTACCGAGATTACTAAGTATCGAGATTACTGAAATTACTAGACTACTGAGATTACTTAGATTTCTGAGATTACTAAGAATATTGAATGAGAATGGACTGATACTGAGTTTATTGATTTTTCCTAAGTCACATGACTAACCAAATTCTACTAATCATGGCTTGACTGAGAGTATCATGAAATCCTGACACTAGCTCTATGTACACAGCTAAATTGTTGGGTAAAAGTACCCCATGGACTCGATAGTATGAAATTGACAATACTTGACACTTCTTGAACACATCACCAATATCAGCATTTTAAAATACAATAAGTTAGGGATTTCACGAAGCGCATGGTTATCATAATGTTGTACGTGGATGGAATTGGATATAGACATATCATACTTCCATCAACCTAATCTCATGGGCATTCCCTCAACCATTCATAATGCACACAATATCATGGAAGTCAGTCTTGGTCATAGGGTAAAGCATGAATTTACCATTTGGGTCACAATTAAGCTATAATGCATAGTTTCTATTCTCTTAAGCATTTTATCAAACACCCAGGATGCATGACTAAGGGCATAGGCATGACCATCAAATTAACACAATAAAACATTATATTTCAACTCAATTTCACGTTTTTCAGACCACCTACTAGCATAGGATCATGAACAACACATAAACATTCAAACTTGAGAATGATACAATCGTAAACACATTATCATAATCAACCCACAACAAAATATTCACAATACAAAATTTAAAACTTGATTCTTAGTCTTCATGGATAAAAGGAATCTATGAATAAACACTGTGCATACCTTAGTTCTTGATTCTATAAAGATTAATGGAGAGATTCTTGAATTTGAGTCTTGAATACGAATCCTAATTGAAAACCCTAGCTTGTTCTTGAGAGAAATTTGAGAGAAAACCTATATTTTTGATAAAATATGGCTGAATCGTGTGTTGTTGGGTTTATATAGGGATGAAAATTTGACTATTTAAACCTTTTGATGCGTATTTTATTTTTGAAAAAATTTCACAATTTGACAGGCTGGCGCGATACAGTGCTATCACGTCGTGTCACTAAAAATTGCCAACTGGGAATTGGGCTGATGGCACGATGCAGTGAAATTATGTTGCAATACTTGATGGCACTTTTAAGTTCACTACGATGCAGTGGTATCGTGCTGAGACACTGCAAATAGTACTTTTCTTAATTTGACTGGCACGATTCACCATAATTGCAGAGGCTCACTGGATTTTAATGATTACCATTTTGACCTGCTCCGTGATATGCTGATGCCTCAGGTGATACACTGTCTCACAAAAAAGGATCTAACTCTTCGTTCGAGTGTCGATTTTGGTATCGATGGAAATCTTATTGAATTTTCTATATGAGAAAAAGTGAAAATATTGAAAATACCACATGGAAAACGTGGATTCATCTTTGAAACATGTCTTTAACATTTTTTGAACAAATTTAAGCTAGGTAGAAGTATGGGGTATTACAAATTATTACGGTCATGATGATTATTTAAGATACGATGATACCTGATGAGTTCAAAAAATATATATATTATTATTATGCTAGTGAATCCATAAGATACATTGATTTTATGATAATGCATGGAGAATCTAAAGGAAATACAGATATTATGATGATTCTAAGTGAATCTAGAAGATATATCTTAGATGATACCCAATGAATCAGGAAGATATATTGATGTTATGATGATTCCTGGAGAATCCTAAAGGTATATTATTTTTATGATGATACCCGGTGAATCTAGAAAAGGTATTAATGTTATGATGATACCCAGCGAATTCAAAGGATATATTAATGTTATGGTGATACTATGAATGGTAATCATATATTAATATATATATTAATATATATAGGTATATGTGTGGTTATTCCATGGTATGGTTAAGTTAGTATGTGCACTTGAGATGTGATGTTTTCCATGGAAAGTTGTAAATAATTCCTTACCATTAATAACTATTAAAGTGGTGTGGCTCTTGTTAATACTTAATAGTGAATAGAAGTAGAACATATAAAATAATGAATTAAGAGTAATTGGTAAGTGTAGTCATTTGTAGAATTAAGGAACAATCTAGTGGATATGCTTGTCTTTAATAAATCGTTATGTTATGGAGTTTTAAATGGATTATAATATAATTAGTTGCCTATATATAGTAGTTATATTACTAGATTGCTAAAAACCTAGAATACTAATTGGTGGACCTTGCTTAGTTTAAATGTGGTAGCTGGTAATTATTATTGTAAATGGCTAATGATTATAATGGACTTAGGATTGTTGATGATTAGTAATACTAGTGTCTAGTGTGTTATTCCCTGGGTTACATAAATGTTGACTTAGAGAATTATGTCTATGACTTGTAAGAGGCGTCGATTAATAGATAGCTAAGTGTGTTTGATTAAATCTAACCTCTTCATATGTGATGACTTGTGCATCTATGATAACTAGGAATGAATCTTAACTAAATGGTGATTATGGTTTAGGCTAGGTATAGATTTTAACTATTTAGTGAATGATAATTAGTCGTGATTTCATGGTGAATGATTATAAGAAATCAGTTAGGCTAATTGTTGAGGAATTATTATGACTAGCAAACTAGTAGATTAATAACAAATAGTGGTTAGTTAGCATAGACTATATAGAGTATATTAATGTATTTGAGGTCTATATATCTTTATCAATATAGTTATGATTACTTTGGTATATGTTGGTTAAACTTATGGTATTTGTGATGATTAAGGATGTTGGCAAGTCATCATGATGGGAAATGTGAAAACTGTTGTAAAAATGTGAGTTGGTTGTGTGTATATATTTATATATCTTCATACATTGATGAATTGATCTATCAGAGCACTCTCCCATTGTATGAGACATCGTGACAAGTTCTTTACTTTATGTTATTATAGGTGTACTTCTAGGTGGAATGGGACACGGTGGTATACTCTTTTACTTTATGCTCTAATGATTATATCCGTGTTAAACTTGGTATTTATGAAACTGTAATTGTATATACATGTTTCTTTAAACATTCGAATTGGTTATTCACTTTGTCTGATAGTTGTAGTCCATATTGATATCAAATGCCATATTATTAATGTCGTGGTTAATTATTTTGTGCAGTGATGAAGAAGAAGATTCTGGTTTGATTCTGTACGTTGACATATAGTTGTTGTCTCACTTTATATAATTTTTATATCATAATTCATCTATGTCGGCTGATGATGTCTACTGAGTGCCTACGTTTGGTACTCATACTACACTTCAGTATATTTTTTGTGCACAACTGAGTACTAGTTGTTGTCGCTGAGTTAGGATCATTTTGTGTAGATCTTCCATACACAAGGTTAGCTCTAGGTGTTCGTGGCACCCGTTTTCCATGTATCCTTATTATGTCTTCTGTATTTGATACGAATATATAAGACTATTTATACTCTGAATTGTAATACATATTATCGAACTTAGATGCTCTAGTACTAATATTCCTAGCTCGTCGGAATTGGTATTCAACGTTTTTGTCTATTGTGGAACATTGTTTTTTATTATTGTGTTCATCTATCCTGGCCCTTGCCAGATGTTTCTAATGTAGAAATCCATTTCCTTAGCTCTGGTTTATGGTGTTGGCTTACCTACTAGTGGGTTTTAGTAGGTGCCATCATGACTCGTTAATCAAGTCTTGACAAATTGGTATCAAAGCCTAGGTTTCACCGATATTATTGGTACAAGAGAAAATGCCTAATAGAGTATAGTGGATTAACAAATTGACGTTTATTTCCTACCTTTGGGAGAAACTGGGATATTATTAAGAGTCCTTCACTAATTTCCCTCATATGGTGCAAAGAGTCTAATTTGTTTTGTAAGATATCTTTTTCACTTTACCTTTTCTAGATACCTAGGACTCATACTTCAACTATGCATGATGAAGGTCTCGATACCTAGCCTTGTGATGTGTCCACAATTAGGGATTAGGATAAGCCTCCCCAAAACCCAATTCATGCACTTGAGCCTGAGATTCCTTTGCCACAACCAGTGGTGGGCCATGGACCTGTCAAGGCTCTACTAAGTTGTCTTACCTCCTTATTAATTAGAGATGCTTTGGTTTAGTAGTTGGGTATTATTGATAGTTCACAGACGATAGGGGTAGGAGTGCAGTCTACAGCTGTAACTTTTGGAGTTGAGTTTGCTGCGATGCCGACAGTTTTTCATTTGGTGGTAACTCAGCCATTTGTCACCCAACCTGCTATGTCTATCAAGAGCTAGAAGATGCTAGGTAAGTTCTTGAGGTTGGCTCCCCATAGGTTTTATGGTGCTTCTGGAGATGATGCATTTGTATTTATGACTGCTTGTGAGGATACACATTGTGATTTTGCCCTTATTAAGACTCGTGGAATGGATTACACTATATTAAAGTTAGATTTATCTACTCAACACTAGTGGAGAGGTTTAATAAGTTCTAGGCTAGTTGGATCATTTCTCCTTACATGGAATCAGTTCTCCGAGATGTTCGTGGAGTAGTATATATCTCGCATCCTTAGAGATCGATTAAGAGAGCAGTTCTCTATATTGGATTTGCACTCTATGATAGTCACCGAGTATGAGTTGAATTTTCATGAGTTGGTCAGGCATGCGACTTGTATTTTTGATATTAATTATTTGAGAGTTTGCTGCTTTGTGAGAGGATTGAAACATCCTGTTTAAACGGCTACTTTGAGACTAGTTGTTACGGATAGGACTTTTGCTATGGTTTCTATTCATGCTAGATTTATGTAGGACATGCATCGTGAGTGTTTTGATAAAAGTCCTATGTATTAGGGCAGATTTTATGGGAGCCATAGTACTTTCTAATTTAGAGGTGGTACCTCTTATGTTGGCATCCTTTGTGTCTATCATTTTAGCCTCGAATTCAGACGAGTTGACCAATTCAGGCAGCGATTCTGACCACTGAAGAAGGTTAGTTTTGTAATAGTAGATGCCCTAGTAATGACGGTGATTACTCCTTAAGAGGTTCATCGACGGGTCCTGCGAGGCATGGTGGTTACCCCGATTTAACCTAATCTATGTGTTTGGGTTCTACTCATGATTCTAGTTTTACTTTAGGGCTTTATAGTCATTTCTCAAGAGATTGACCAAGTTGTGGAGTGATAGTTGTTTCAATCTAGGGTGCTACTCTTATTAGGGAAGTTTATCCCCTAATAGAGATGGTTTGTGAGGTCGCAAATGTGGTTACTAGTGTGCTTGATATGGTACTCAGGCAGGCATGACAGGATGTGGGTTATGTGTCTAGCTAGGTGGTAGGAGTTATCAGTTTTATGTAGTACCTGCAAGGCTTGAGGCTAAGACTCCATATACTATTGTGACAGGCACGATTTTGGTGTGTTGCAATCCGTCTCTTGATTTGTTTGATCCCAAGTCTACTTTTTCTTATATATCTTCTTATTATGCATGATGATTAGACTTGACTAGGGATTTATTATCTCTGCCATTATGTGTATCTACTCTTGTGGGTGATTCTTTAATAGTTGATCGAGTATTCAGATCATGTGGTGTGATGGTTAATGATTTTGATATGTAATGCCCCAAAATTGGGTCCCGAGATGTCACATGGTCACTAGGATCACAAGTGACCACAAGCTAACCCTTCTACTGGCATAACTCATAAGCAACTGAATAAAATGTATAAATCTATACAAAACTGCGGAAAATAACTCTTTTCTGAATATCATAGATACAAAACTAAATTTATAAGATCACAACTCTGCTTTTACAACCGAAACTAAAACAGAATACATCAACTTTTACTGACTATCTATGAAGCCTCTACTAGTATTGACTATAGGTAGCTGGGTCATGACTCCTGACTATTCCAACTCAATACGGCTGGAAAAGGAAATACAACACTTCTTGAACTGTATGACTAACTCAATCCCTTGAATCAAAAGGACTCATCACCTACTGACTGGATGCCGCGAACTGACTTGATATGAAGATGTACACTATAACTTCTACCTATATTCCAAGAAAATGTATCCCACATATGAATATGTGTGTCAGTAACATGGAACCGTACCGAGCATATGGGGGTGCAATGCATATATAAAATAACATCTTAATATCATCACAGTTTATAAAATTATGCATGCTGATATAAATGACTCACTTAGCTTGAATTAAAATCATCATAATCATAAGAGAGTAAAATATATCGGGTAAAACATGTGATTCATCATAATAAATTTTAATTCACTTCCGTCTCGATTCTAAATCATCAAAGCAATCAAATCTCATAACAATTCTCTTTAGAATAGATGTTCATTAAATCTTTCGAAAATAATGACTTTCTCAAACTCACTCTTTCAAACAAATATGTTTTCATCTCAGATAGAAGAATAAGACTTTTCATATTAGATAGGATAATACACACACACACATTGGGAGTCTCTTGCAACTGACATAAACTATGTGAGCTACATCGAGTCCAACGTTCAACCCACGTTGGGGAGAGCATTCCTATCCTTGCCATCGGAGTAGGACCTTAATAATTCTTTTAACTAGTTATCACTATATCAATTAGACTTAGCCTCACATCCTACGGGGCACGTAGTTCTAGGGAAGTAGCAATCACAGCTATACCTCCCACTCGGTGCTAAAGAATACTCCCGGACATAGCTCAGATCTTTTCAAAAGAAAATCCACAATAACACAATTCAACAATTCATAATGGAAGCCATCATGCTACCCCTTTATCATAATCAAAAATGTGGATTTCTTTTCTCATTCGAGTTCAAAAATAACTCCTTCAAGACCAAAAGGTCAAATCAATCAAATCTCAAAGTGTATATAATACATTACTTCAATAAAATATAAATTCAAATCGGGTTCGACGAACCATATATCAATACTTGATCAAAACATTTCAAGATTCACACTTTATTTATCAAACATGTATGATTCATATGAAAATCTAGAAATTTACCTTTAATCATGAATATTCAGATCAACGCTCATGAAATTCATCTTCAAAACATCAAAAATATTGTAACTTCTTAAACAAGAATATAGATTTGAAATTTCCATCTCAAATTCATAAGTAGAGCATGTAAAATCATATATCTTTGTAAAATAATACAAATTTTTGGCACAAGAACGAAAGGGTGTTCTTGTTGAAAAACCCCACATACCTTAAACTTGAATCTTCGAATTAACTCTTGACCTTGGGATTCTATTCGTGAAAATAATGAGTGTTTCTTGTACACTTCGAAATGGGGATTCCGAATCTCGAAGAATTATTGAAAACTCAGGGTTGAATCTTGAGATATTTGAATTCTTAGGTTGAAACCCTAATGAATATTCTTGGTGATTTTGAGAGAAAGTAAACTTATTTTGGTGTTATGGGAGTTTAATCCCGTGTTATAGACATATATACGGGTGTTTTTGGCAATTGGAAGTGAGATATGCAGTGCAAAAACTACGGCAGACCTTAAGGTGTGCTTCACATAAATTATGGTAGACATTTTAGTATGCCTCGCACTCCCAATCTCACACATTTGATTGGGCGGCGCATTGCCCATCGCACATCCTTACTGCATCACACGAAAATGGGCATAACTCTTTGCTCGGTTATTAGATTTAGGAGAAATTGTTATCATTAGAAAGATAATTAGATTATCTACAATTTTATAGTTCTTGGGATTAAAACTTCCATGTTTATTAATATGTATACACGTTTGAAGTTGGCCTTTGTAGAATCAAATGTCAAATATTGGATGAGTCAATTGGTCTTAGCCCAACATTGTTCTAGGTCATTTCTATGAACATTTTTCACCTCTGAACTACTCCATAGACAAGTATAATGATCATGCAACTTGTATTCGCGCGAGAATCACTTGTATTAGAGCTTAGACGCACAGGAACGACGGTTAGAGTTCTAGTATGAAATTATGATCTATATCATGATATTTATGATGATATTAATATGCTTGATACATTGAATTTTGATGTTATTGTGGACATGGAATAGTTATCCCACTATCATGCGGTCATGGTTTATTTTTCCAAGGTCGTTACATTAGCCATGCCCATTACAACCTCAAATATGTAGTAGGAAGTGGTTAGTCGCGAGCCATGAGGATTATTTCTTATTTTTATGGTATAAGGCCTAAGTCGAGAGGTTATGAGCCTTATCTCTCATATGTATGAGATACTCTTCTAGAGAGTCTCTTGCTTTAGTTTATTCCTATTCTTTTTGAGTTTCATTATGTGTTTCTTGCTGACCTGCCTGGTATTTCCCCTAAACTATAAGATTTAGTATTCCATTAAAATTTAGCCTGGAACCCGACATATTTCTCTGGAACCTTACCATATGGATCTTAGTTAACTTAAAGAGATTAACTCTTTGCTCTAGTGTCTTCTTAGTAAGGGTTTCATTAGACCAATATGTTCTCGTGGGGAGCTTCTATGTTGTGTTTAAAGAATAATTATAGTTATATGTGTATGTTTCTCTATTATAGAAAGATCAAGAAGGTGATAGTTAAGAACCATTATCTTATGCCTTACATTAATGATTTGTTAGACTAGCTTTAGGGCACATCTGTGTTTTTTATAAATAGATTTGAGGTGTGGTTATAATCAGTTGAGGATTTGGGCAACGATATTTTAAAGACATCATTCAAGACCCATATGGCCATTACGTATTTTTGGTGATGCCTTTTTGGTTGACTGATCCCCCAATCAAATTTATGGATTTGATAAACTGTATGTTCAGGCCGTACCTAGAATCCATTGTTGTTGTGTTCATTGATGACATTCTTATTTATTTATGGAGTATTGATGAGTATGTGCATCATTGGAGGGTCGTTCTCCAGACTCTGATAGATCATATACCCTTTGCCAAGTTCTTCGAGTGTGTATTTTGGCTTGTGTCAATATTATTCCTTGGACATGTGGTGTCCAAAGAGAGTATTATGGTAGACCCAACTTAGATTTTAGCAATTCATTATTGGTCTAAGCCTATGTCAAAAAAGGGTATTTTGTTGAGTTTTTTTCTTCGATTTCAGCCCCTATTGCAGATTGACTTGAAAGGAAGTTCCTTTCCAATGGTTTAAGAAGTGTGAGTTAAGTTTTTCAAAGGTCAAGGACTAGCTAATTCGAAGGTCAAGGACTATCTCACTTTAGCTCCATTGTTAGCTCTTCCAGTTGACATTGAGGGATTCAAGATGTTTTTTTATGCTTTTGGTTTGAGTCTTCAATGTGTTTTGATGTAGTGGGGTCGTGTTATAGTTTATGGTTCTAGAAAGCTTAAGGTGCATAAGCACAACTACCCCACTCATGATTTGGAGTAGGTGGCATAAGTTTTGCGCTAAATAATTAAAGGCATTCTTTATATTGAGTGCATTATGAGATTTCAATCAATCATCATAGACTTCAGCATCTTATGACCTAACAAGATCTTAATGCTCAACATCATAGATGGATGGAGTTGTTGAAGGACTGATATTTTCATCTTGTATCATCCGAGTAAGAAAAATATGGTAGCTAATGACTTTACTAGCAGGTAGTGAGTATGGATAGCTTCGCTGGCATATTTGTTTGTCATAGTCCTATGGCATAAGACATTCAATCCTTAGCCAATTTGATGATTTACATTGATGTTTCATATTCTACTAGGAGTTTAGCTTGTGTGGAGGTTAGGTCCTACTTATTTGATCAGATTCATTATCGTCTGTATGAGGATAGAAAGTTGTGTTTTCTCCATAATAAGGTGATGACTAGTAAGTCTAGAAGGAACACTGTTGATGCCTAGGGTATCTTAAGGTTTTAGGGTCGTATTTTTATTCCCCAACTATATGATTTGATTTATTGGATTCCACCTGAAGCTCACAATTCTAGATATTCCATTCATTTTTATTGATACATCTCAAACATTGACCATTGCAAATTTCTTGAGTCTTGAACCTTCTTATTATTATATAACACACACCATAAGTCTTATGGTGTTGTTACGGGTCTAGGGACCGTAGTTGTAGGTTGGTTAGTGTGATATTTTCCATTTTCTATTCAAGGTATGTGAGACTCCATAGGAGTTGTATAGTCAAGTAATGATAAGTGTACGGTCTAATATTATATTGTCTAGTGTCTAGCCTTTGATGTTCTTCCTAGGGAAAGCCTTGATGATTCTAGTTGTATGTTGATGATACAAGTTGGGAAAGGTAGTCGTATATTGGAGAGAATATGATATCCAATTATTTAATCAAATAAGGATTTGAGTGTTAAACTAGTATGATGGGGTTATGAGTTAGAGGGTCCAATCGTACCCGCTTGCGAGTTTTTTTATAACTATTAAGCTCAGGGTATTTTGGAAATTTCTCACCCCGAACCCTTAATACCCAACGTCTTATAAAATTTATTTGGATTTTCTTATACACTTTAGAATATTTAAACACACTCTAAACACTCTCTAAAAAACCTTTCAAGAATTTGGTCAATCAATTAGGTTATTGCTCAATTAGTTACTACTTAGGTTGAGCAGGATCCATTTGGTTTTTCATATACAGAGTCCACAAGGGTTGGCAAATTTATGAAGATGAATCCTCCTACTTTTACAGGTGTGATGTTGGAGGAGGATCCTCAGGGACTCTTAGATGAAATGGAGAAATTTCTAGGGTAATACAGGCCACAAATACAGATGGGGTGACTTTTTCTACTTACCAGCTTAAGGATGTAGCATACAAATGGTATGAGGAGTGTGATATGGTGAGAGGTAATGTGTAGGCGTCGACTTTGTGGGAGACTTTCTCTAATTCTTTTCTAGACAATTTCTTTCCTCGGGAGTAGAGGGAAGCGAAGGCAGAAAGATTTGTCAATTTGAGACAACATAAGATGTCAGTCAAGGAATATACCTTGAAATTTCATCACCTATCAAGGTATTCTCTAGAATTAGTGTTTGATATAAGGGAAAATATAAAAAAGTTCACTTGTGGACTTTCTCGAGATTTGATCCATAAAAGTAAGACTATGTTGATGATCAAAGAAATAGACATGTCTTGTTTTATGGTTCATATGCAATAGGTGGAGGAAGAAAAGAAGAATCATTCTGAATTTGTGGAAGTTAAGGTAATAATTTTTGGACTTCTAAACAAAGTGGTGGGTAACTACAAGGTGGTCGGGATAGCGGCAAGTGCCAAAGAAGAAATGGGGAAGTTCCTATTCCTTCTCTTCAGCAAGTGCATCAGTAGGGTAACAGTAATTTCAAGGAACGGCATGCCATCTATTAGTCAAGTGGGACTTAATTAGCCTCATTATGCCATCCTTGTTGATTATGCGGGAGGTTGCACAAGGCTTTCTGTGATGAGTAGAGGGACATGTGCTTGAAATATGGCCAGGTAGGCAATATGATTAGAAACTGTCCAGTTGGTAAGGATACTAGGGGATCAAGTAAAGATCCAGGTACTTTATCTTCTACTCTTGCACCAAAGGGTGCTGCTTCGGTATTTTTTCTACTTTTGGTATCGGCGCTGGTCGAAATATATTATCTGCTTTTGCTACTCGGCAGGAATCTGAGGCATCACATAATGTTGTTAATGGTATGTTACAACTTTTTTCTCGTGCTGCGTATTATTTTAAAAATGTTGGGTCCACTCTCTCTTATGTGACCCAATTTATGGCTATTTATTTTGATTTTTTTAGGGTATTTCAGACCCCTTTTCTATTTCTACCTCAACAGGTTACTATATTTTTTATAATAGGGTCTATAATGGGTGTGTGATATCTACTGATGGTAGGTAGTCTTTGATGGATTTATTTAAGCTTGATATGGTGAATTTTGATTTTATTTTGGGGATAGATTGGTTACACTCTTGTTACACGTCCTTAGATAGTCGGACCCAGAAGGTTTTCATTAGTCTCCTTGGTGAATTGGTTATTGATTGGTAAGGTTGTTCCCTAGGTGCTAGAGGGAGGTTAATTTCCTATATTAGAGCTTAGAGGTGAAATCATTAAAAGGTATCTGTATCATTGAGTCTGGGTTAAAGATTCTAACTTAGAGGGTCCTTCTTTACATTTCGTTCTAGTGGTAAATGAGTTTCTTAAGGTCTTTCCAGATGATCTTCCTGGTCTTCATCCATATTAGGAGATTGAGTTTGGTACCGATTATGTTTCAGACACTAGTCCAATAACTATTCTTTCTTATAAAATGGCACTAGTTGAGTTGAGGGAACTCAAGGATCAATTTAAGGATTTTATGGATAAGTCTTTCCTAGTGTGTCCCCATGGGGTACACCGGTGTTATCTGTGCAAAATAAGGATGGTTCCTTCCGGATGTGCATTGAATATCAATTATTTAATACGGTATCGGTGAAGAACAAGTATCCTCCCCCAATGATAGATGACTTAGTTGATCAAATACAAGGTGCTAAATTCTTTACTAAGATAGATCTTCGATCTGGGTATCTTCAGCTTAAGATAAAGGAGGAGGATATCCCTTAGATGGATTTTCGTACTCGGTATAGGCAGTTTGAGTTCTTGGTCATGTCATTCAATTTGACAAACACTCTGTCCATGTTTATGAATTTGATGAGTAGGGATTTTAGGAAGTTCTTAGATCATTTTGTCATTGCATTCTTTAATGACATTTTGGTTTATTCTTAGAGGGAGATGGATCATGCCAATCACCTCTATATGGTGTTGCATACCTTAAAAAAGAAGCAGTGGTATGAAAAATTCTCTAAGAAGGAGTTTTTGTTGAATGTTGTAACTTTTGTTTGTGATATTATTTCTAGGGAGGGGGTCATGGTGGTTATTGATACGCCCAAATTACAACTCTCGTTAGAAAGTGTAAGCGGTCTCTGTGAAATATAGAACCCAATTGGGTTGGGTGTCGAATCCCATAGGGAATACTATGGTCACTAAGTATTACGATTATTATTAGACTGTTGATCGAAGGTTCCAAGACAAGGGGGTTTTGGTTTAAGTGCACAATGATATTATCAGTGTAACGATGAGATGATATGTAATAATATTTGATCACAGAGAATGACGAGTAAGGGTTATGTCCACCTTGTAGTTTCTACTTCTCTATTAACTATGAGTAATACGGAGTTTATGCATACATGCACTTATAGAGAGGCGTATTCTAATTCTAAACCCAAGTGTTTTTCAACCATCAAGGATTTATTCACTTTAGTTCTTTCGAACCCAAAGTGTACAACAAATTATACGAACTCTCCAAGAAGTTAATCTTGCTAGGGCATTAACATGTAAATAGAGGTTGGAAACCCTATTTTCTTTTCACACTCTCTTTTCCAAACAGTAACTTTTCTATTGAACAAGTTAATGCTATAATGGCGCATTCCCTATGTTTGCAACCATGAGAATTCAATCAAAATGAAGAGAGTAATGATATAAGTGGCGTGACACATCATAAATTAACAAACTCATAGCAATAGAGAGTATACTACAAGGTTTCCATAACACTAACAAATAAGCTTAGCTACTCATGAATAAAACGGAACTCAAAATTGACATAATCATCATACCAAAACTAGAACAATCTCGGCGATAAAGATGACTAGCGAGAATAAGAGGAAAGCACGTTTTCCCTCTCTCCGTCCGCTTCAACTAAGCCGTTGTCTCTGTTTTTCAAAATATTACAAAATCTGAATAATGAATAATCCCTAAAAATTCAGCAATAATGCTTTTAAAAACATCCTTCTCTAATAAATTGCTACTGCATCCTTAACTATTTAAAAATACTGAGTTTGCCCAGGAAAAAGTTCTCATTCCCATCCTTCTTTTTTATGTGAAGTTTTCCTTTGCTATCCACAGGTCTCCAAGTGCTGAAATCTTCCACATTAGTACCTGAAAAGCATGCTAATCACATAGGTCAGCTCACTTAATTGAAAATAGACTCAAAGTGCAAGAATTATGTATTTTATCCTCAAAACATAGCTAAAACATGGGTAAGTTATGTTGCATAGATGTATAAATACGCCCAACATCACCACCCCACACTTAAAGCTTTGTTTTTCCTCGAACAAAATAGTACATCCATACAAATACCTAACTAAACTTCACAAAAGCATACAAAATTTTCAACAAGACAGACACTGCAATTATTAACAAAGAGTCGATTTCTTGATCATTACTAGAAACTACTCACCCTCCAACATAGACTCATTAAGTTGGTTAATTCGTATTCACAAGTTAAACCAAAAAACATATAAAACTACCCAACAATCACCAACCATGTGCGCACACACAAAATGTTACCCATAATTACTCATAGTTTTGCATTTTTCAGTAATATGGGTATAAGAACTTGCTTGCTCTCACTCTCACAAAGAATTCTTAGATTACAACTGCTGACCATATGCTTGCCCATAGTGTAATGCTCCACTAATATCAGAATTCTATGGTTAGGATCAAATAGGTCTTTACGGGTTGTAAAGTAGGCTAAAGGGACGAGTAGGATTATTTTGGCCAGAAGTGGTGACTATGCTCTCCAAGCGCTCTAATACACTTCATTCTGCCATTTACACTAGCTTTTAACAACCACTCTACCTTCCTTTCATCTACCAACTCCCTTTCACCCATTTTGTTACTCAATTAAAAACACTATGATGGGAATACATAAATCACGGCAGATGCATCATTTTTTTTTTGTTTCTTTCTTTCCTCTTTTTTTTTTATATTAAGCATCCCTATGATAGCCACCCTCGATTATATTTTCATGTACCAATAACTAAACTTTGGGGCATCACTTTCACCATTTTTTTTTATTTTGCCACACTTTTACTCAACTTGATTCTACAATTTAAAGCGCTTAAGAGCTTTTGGATCAAATTATGGTCTTTTCAAAAAAACGGATTAGGCTACATATGAGGTTGCCAAAGAAAATAGCTAAAGGCTCAAAGAGTGTTCACTAGGACAATGTACAAAGGTAGGTAAAAAGAAGATAAACAGAATCAGGGCTGCCAAAGAAATGCCTAAATCATCTCCTAAACTCACAATATTTATTTCGCTTCACACACACACTAGGCAAGTTCTAGCATCAGTCGCAACAAAGAATATACAATAACCTTACACACACATGGCAAATGGTCAACTTAATTGGGAGCATTATAGATTCTTGAACCAACAGATGAATGGATTAAACCATAAGCAATTATCATAAAATGAGTCACAACTTAGAGCCTAAATGTTTCAATTGTAGTCCTTCAACACAAACTCCTGTTATAATGCCATGCCGTCTATAGGAACAATTTTATGCAAAAATCTGACTAATTAAAATTAACTAACTATGACTAAATCAAAACAACTATAGAATAAGTGCAGGCAATCAGTATGTAATACAGCCGACAAGGCAATCCGCAGACATATACCCGCACCCCACACTTATACAGAACACACTACCCTCAGTGTAACTAAATAAGCAAAAATCTGGTTAGTCAGACTCCTCCTCTATATCCGGGGTCATACCCCCTGCGTTCGAATCATCATCAGAGTTGTCCTTCACATCAGAGTCTAGCATTCGGTGATCATCGTCTGTCGGCCCGAGCATGCTCATTAAGCGGGTAGTCATAGTCCAACTACCGATGCTCTACATCAGTCGGCACACGACCCCCATTCATCATGGTAAACCTAGTCATGTCATACAGATGGCGTAAAAAACTCTCGTGTCGAGCATGTCTCTCAGTAGTGGTAAGGTTGATGCCTTGACCAGTTTCTAGATCTTTGATTTTCGTGAGATCTACCTTCTTCGGTCTATGTGGAAACTTATGGTCTACTATCTCCTCCTCAATGCGCTATTTCCTTAAAATTGCAGTCAACAAGTTGCCGAAACTGAAATGAGACCTTTTGTGCAACCTTAATTTTCACATCGACGTTCATATAACTGCACCAATGTTGATGGGAACATTCGTCATTAGAGAATATACCAAGTAGACTCGATCACGTGTGACCTTAGTGTATTGTGTCCCAGGAATCAAGCAGGAATTGACTATTCTTAACCATATGCGAGCTTCTTTGTTCAAACAAGCATATGGGTAAGTATTGTGACGACCATTATCTTTATGACGAGTTCACCGGGTCATGGACCTTGATCCACACAACGTATGTCTGATGTCTCTATAGGGAGGTCTGTTGTAGAGCTCCTTGAGTGGTGATTGATCCACACTTGGAGTACCCAGGAAAGAGTTGAAGAAATCAGCGTTCATTTGGAAGACATGCCCCCGAATCTTTACTTCATTACCTGTAGTCCTTGGGGACCAGTTGGCATAAAACTCTCGAGTCAAATCAAGATTACATTTGCCCATGTCTCGGAGAATAAAGTCAAGATTTAGTGCCATAATCTTAGCCAAAATACGAGGGTCTCCCTTTGCTAAACTTTCCTTCTAGATCAACTCCACATGGACATATGTTTTCACTTTATTGTTTCCATACCATTCCTTCCCTTCCTCCTCTAGAACCCACTTGATCCCAAAAGTGCGTCGAGGCACTTGAAGAGATAAGGAATCAGTCTGGTCCTTTCTTGACCATTTTTGACCTTTTTGTGAGGTAGACGCTTTCTCCTTTCCCTGTCGTCCTTTCGAAGCCATGTTACCTGAAATCACAATAAAGTCATGTTAGCCTCATTTTGTAAAATTCACTATAAGCAAAAAAGAAAATAGTAATGGCACCACCCCACACTTTATTTGTTTGGACAAACAAATTGAGTGAGTGATATCGATTACTCAGACTTCATCAACATACATTTAGGTGGTATGTGCCAAAAACATTATTAGCGCAGTCACACTTTCAACCCTTCACTTTATGCAACAATTTCGCAATTTGATATAGAGAAGCAGCACACAATGGTCTTGTAATCTTATCATGCTATAGCATAGAAACAATTACAAAATCTTATACTTTTGCTCAACCATGACTATTACATCGATGAACGAGTCACTTACGTAGTCAAGCTTACAACTCCCAAAATTATGCATTAACTTCAAAATTTCAACTCCAAAATAATAAAAAGCATTATGATAGTGAATACCAATCGACACATGTTGGAGTGAAATCAAGAGTACCCATAAGAATCCGTTCACTCAATGAGATGTATTCTTCAAAAATCATAACAGACTAACCATATTCTTATCACCAAGCACTACTACAAAATCTAATTAAACATTATAAGCGTAGGACTGAAACAACTATGGAATATGAAAGAACAACTTACTTGGTGGTAGATCGGGAAGGTGAGCCTACAAGATTAGATGAGAAAAGAGAAAATCTTGGAGTGGGCAAGGGTGCTTGGGCGGCGCCTAGGCTTAAGAAAAATTGAGTAGTGTTTAAAGGTAGAGGATATATTTAAAGGATGAGCCATGGGTCGGGTTGGTCCATTCACAAATGGGTTAGTAGGCAAAAGTCATGTTGATTGGCGGCGCCTATATCATTGCCTAAGCATAAGTAGGCGGCGCCTATAGCATTGCCTATGTTGGCATAGGCGGCGGCTAGCCTATAGCCTTTGCTCCATCATTCCTAGACTTACCACCATTGGCATGGCTCACTTTTAAATCAAAATTTGGGGCTAATCTCCTCCTTTGTACTTCATGCACCTACACTTAATCAAAAACAACAAAATTGATTAGAAGGGTGGGTTGCCTCCCACCAAGCGCCTTAGTTTTGGTCGTGGCTCGACTCTTTTTTTTGAATTTTTATTTATCAAAAACAAACTCCTAGTGAAACAAAAATGATTACAATGATGGGTTACCTCCCATGTTGCGCTTGATTTATTGTCGCAACATGACATAGTTATCTTTAGTACTCAGACTTCATCGAGATATATGGTGGCTATACATTTTATCGAGTCGGTTGGACCGATATATAGCTTCACTGTTTGGCCATTCACCTTAAAGACACCGCCATCATTATTTTCTAACTCCACTACTCGAGATGAGTAAACTTGGCTGATTCTAAATGGACCAGACCATTTAGACTTCAACTTACCTGGAAACAGCTTCAGTCTGGAGTTGAAAAGACGTACCAAATTGCCTTTCTGAAAGCTGTGTTGGATAATCCTCCGATCATGGTACTTTTTAATCCTTTCTTTGTAAAGATCTGCTCTTTTATATGCATTTAGACAAAATTCATCCATCTCGTTCAACTGTCCCAATCTCATACCTATAGCATCATCCCATTTTAGGTTAAGCTGCTTCAGTGCCCACATTACTTTATGTTCTAGCTTAATTGGCAAGTGACAAGCCTTTCCATAAACTAGTTGGTATGGTGACATGCCAATAGGTGTTTTAAACGTGGTCCTCTATGCCCATAAGGCATCGTCCAACTTCCTAGACCAATCTTTCCTGCTAGCATTTACAGTCTTAGCAAGGATCATCGTGATTTCCCGATTTTAAACCTCCATCTGCCCACTAGTTTATGGGTGGTACGGTGAAGCCAGCGAATGTTGCTTAACCCCATACTTTACCAATACGGCTCTGAATAGCTTGTTGCAGAAATGTGATCCTCCATCGCTTATGATGGTACGAGGTACCCCAAAATGAGAGAAGACATTTCTCTTTAAGAACGCTACAATACTCTTACCTTTATTATCAGCTAGCGCGACCGCTTCGACCCATTTGGATACATAGTCCACAACAACTAGGATATATTTTATCCTAAATGAACTTACAAATAGGCCCATAAAGTCAATACCCCAGACATCAAATAACTCTACTTTAAGTATTTTGGACATGGGCATCTCGTGGTACTTTGAGATAGACCCTTGCGTCTAGCACTGATCACATCTTTTTACAAAGTCGTAGGCATCCTTGAATAATGAAGGCCAATAGTAGCCACTTTGCAGTACTTTCTTGGCCGTTCGATCAACTGCATGGTGACCTCTAACTTGGGAAGCATGACTTGCTTCCAGTATGATAGGCACCTCTACATCTTGGATGCACCGTCTAATAATACCATCAGCACATCATCGAAAAAGATAGGGCTCATCCCAAAAGTAATGTTTCACATCATGCATGAAGTTTTTCTTTTGATGAAAGGAGAGATGCTCAAGAATCACTTTGCTCACCACGTAGCTGGAAAAATTTGCATACCACAGTAATTTTTCCACCATATTTTCAAGGTAGGTCTGCACTGTGTGCTCACTCTCAAGTCTAGATAGATGATCAGCTACTTGGGTTTCACAACCTTTTCTATCCTTTACCTCAAAATCAAATTCTTGAAGTAGTAGCACCCACTTAATTAGCCTTGGCTTGGCATCCTTCTTTTCCATTAGATATCTTAGAGTTGCATGATCTGTATGAACCACTACCTTGGTTCCCAACAAGTAAGCACAGAACTTTTTAAAAGCATAAACAACCGCAAGAAGCTCTTGTTCATTGATGGTATAGTTCTTCTGGGCTCCATTCAAGGACTTACTCGCGTAGTAGATTGGATGAAATAGCTTTTTTCTTTTTTGACCAAGTACAACACCCAAGGCTACACCACTTGCATCACACATAACTTCAAAAGGTAGAGACCAATCAGTTACTACGATAATAGGGGCTAAACTAGCTTTCCTTTGAGGCATTCAAATGCCTTCAAGCAATATTCACCAAAGTAAAAATTTGCCTCCTTCTCCAAAAGTTTGTGTAATGGGTTTGCAATCTTGGAGAAGTCTCTAATAAACCTCCGGTAAAAACTAGCATGACCGAGAAAACTACGAACCCCCTTTACTGAAATTGGAGGTGGTAGTTTCTTGATAAATTCAATCTTGGATCAATCAACTTCAATTCCCTTTTCAGATACTTTATGCTAGAGAAAAATGCCTTCTTTAACCATAAAATGGCACTTCTCCCAATTCAGCACCAGATTGAATTCAATACATCGCTGCAAAGCCATACTCAGATTTTACAAGCATGACTCAAATGACTTACCTACAACCAAAAAGTTGTCAATAAAAACCTCAAAGGTGTCTTCAACCATATCAAAGAAAATGGATATCAAACACCACTGAAAAGTGGCAGGTGCATTACATAGCCCAAATGGCATTCTTTTGAATGCAAAAGTACCATATGGGCATGTAAAAGTGGTCTTCTCCTGATCTTCAGGAGCAATGCATATCTGATTATATCCAGAATAACCATCTAAGAAACAGAACTATTCGTTCCCTACCAATCGATCAAGCATTTGATCCATGAATGGCATTAGGAAGTGATTCTTTAACGTCCACAAATTTAGCTTCCGTTAATCCATGCACACCCTCCAGCCTATGTTAGGCTTGAGTGGGATTAGCTCATTCTTATCATTTGCTACTTCTGTCATACCCCCTTTCTTGGGCACACATTGTACAGGACACACCCATTTACTGTCTGAGATTGGATACACCACCCCTACATCTAACCACTTTATGATTTCTTTCTTCACCACCTCTTGTATAAGTGGATTCAAACGACGTTGATGCTCAATAGTGGGTATGCAATATTCCTCGAGCTGAATCTTGTGCATACATATGCCAGGAGGGATACCAATTATATCAATAATAGTCCAATCAATGGCTCTCTTGTACCTCTTCAGAACAGAGATGAGAGCCTCTACTTTTTGTTCAACTAAATTAGCAGCAACAATAACAGGCAGTGTATTTCTACTACCCAATAATGCATACTTTAGATGACTGGGTAGCTCTTTTAATTCTAGCACTGGTGGCTCTTCAATAGATGGCTTCGTCGGTGGTGAAGGCCGATTCTTAAGGTCAAGGTCCAGCTTCTTAGGGGCACATGAATACGACCCCATTCCTGTCAGAGCACAGATAGTTTCTTCGTACTCTTCAACATCCTCACGCTCAAAGTTCAAAAGCACAGCAGACAATGGCTCAACAGTAAGCTGCTTCTCTAAAGATAATTCCTTCTCATCCTTATAATAAATATCAGCTACAAAGAACACATTCATATCTTTGGGATGTTTCATTGATTTGTATACATCAAAACGTACCACTTCGTCATTCATACGAAATAAAAGATTATTTGCTCGTAAATTAATAAGCACACTTTCTGTTGCGAGGAAAGGACGACCCAAGATTATGGGAACTGCAAAATCCATCTCGCAATCTAAAATAACAAAGTTTGCAGGAAAAATAAAGGTAGAAACCTTCACTAATACATCATATAAGATACCAATAGGTTATTTTACTAACCTATCTACCATTACGAGCTGCATGTTGGTTGGTGTAGGATCCCCCAACCCCAACTATCTATAAATGGCTAGTGGCATCAAATTAATGCTAGCCCCCAAATCACATAACGCCTTAGCAAAATATAAGGATCCAACCGTGCAAGGAATAGTGAAAGCACCCGGATCTGCCTTCTTCTGTACCAAAGACCTCATGGCAATTACGCTACAATGATGAAAATTATCTGCCAGTTCATAGCTCGCTGCCCTTTTCTTTGTCAAAAGGTCCTTCATAAATTTGGCGTACCCTGGCATTTGCTCCAGTTCCTCCACGAAAGGCACATTAATAGTCAGCTGCTTCAGTATGGTCATGAATTTACTAAACCTAGTGTCATCAGCCTTTATCTTCAGTCTCTGAGGAAAAAGTGGTGGTTGATTTGGAAGATTTTTCTCCGCCACTTCCTTTTTATTTTGCTTCCTATTATCAACCTTTTCAGAGTGCATACATCTAGGTGCAGTATCATGAATGTTCTCATTCTGATTTTCAGCTTCTACAGAATCATCACAATCTGCTTCAATAATATTCTATTCTATATTATCAACCACCGGCTTGCCCTTGGATGGATTTTCCAACACCTTACCCCTCCTGGTAGTAATAGTCAAACATGAACCATCATTTCTTGGATTTTGCACAGTGTCACAAGGTAAAGTGCCAGCTTTTCGTTGATTGAATACCACTGATAGTTGACTCATTTGTTGTTCCAGCTGTTTTATTGAAGTGGAATGCGAGTCAACCAATTGATTTATTGAGGAAAAATCATATTTACCTCAATTACTCCCATCTTGGTTGCCTCCACTCCTTTCAACAACTTAGCCATCATGTCCTCCATGGACATCTTCCCAGAGCTAGATGCCGCAGCTTCACGATTTCCAAGAGGAACATACAAACTGCTCCTATCATTCTTATTCTTCCAACTCCCTTGCTCTCGGTCCTTGTATTCGTATTTCTCATAATAGTTCCGATCTTGGTTTCTTTGGGTATTGCCTCAGAAACCCCTCTGATCATTCAAGTAATTTGCTTCCTCCTCAGAATTGGAGTTATCTCTTCCCTGTGATACAATAGCCTTGACCTTTTCTATCTTCCCTAATAATAAATGCTTGGTAAGAAGGTCCATCTGCATTTTTATGTGAGCCATATCCTGGTCACGTTCCTCTTTTGTTCGCCTCTATTCTGCCGTCATGCCACTAGATACAGTAGAGTTTGTTACCTCAGAATCCCTGGTATGCCAAGCTCTACTTTGCTTTGTCATACGATCCAGCATATCACATGCCTCAGTAAAAGTCAGGTCCATGAATGACCCACCCGCAGCATTATCAACCACTGGCTTAGTCACCGAGTTCAAAGCCCTATATAATATTTCCATCAAGTGGACATTGGTCATCTGATGATTTAGGTACTGCATAAGCTTCTTCTTGAACCTCTCCCATGTCTCGTGGAGAGCTTCAGTTGGAAGCTATCTTAAATTGCTTATCTCATCTCTTAATTATGCTCTTTTGGATGGCGAAAAGAACCTTTCTAGGAAAGCTTCTTTTAGTTGCCTCCAATTAGTGATAGAGTTGGGAGTTAGCCTGTTTAACCATAGAGTTGCCTCTCCAGATAGAGACAATGGAAATAAGCACAGCCTGATCGCATTCTGTCCAACCCCTAATTGTCAAATGATTTGGATGTTGATATAAAATTAATCAGATGCATATTCGGATCGTTGCCTACAAGTCCACCAAAGAACCCTTTGAGTTGCATTAGCTGGATCATAGTGCTAGTGATATTGAACCTGGCTCCGGGTGCAATGGTTGGACAAATAATAGCCCCTGTGGCACCAGCCCCATCCAAGTCGTCATCATCATCATCATAAGTAACTTGTACAGCTCGGCATTCGAGTCTCATCCTAGCTTGACGATCTTTATTGACATTCCTATTCACTGGTGCCGCCACATCATCTGCACGCCTTGGATTTAATAACTCATCATCACCCAGGTCCTCATCATTAAGATTTGGTACCCGACCTGGGTTATCAGCATTCTGTTGATTTACGTGCGCAGCTGCAAATGCAGCTAATCTAGCCTGCTCCTGTTGAGTAGCCATCCTCTCAAGGTTTCGTTGCGCATCCATTCTGCTAATAAGATGTGGTTCAGGATTTATTGGTAATAATGGTTGACCAGAACTTTGTTTATTCGGTATGCACTCCACTAAACCTGGACAAAACAAAAACAACAAACAAAAAGTAAAATTTGAGAATCTTTGACAAAAGGGTCTATTAACAATCAGAAACTTAGTTGACAACCGTATTCCCCGGCAACGGCGCAAAAATTTGATACGCCCAAATTACAACTCTCGTTAGTAAGTGTAAGCGGTTGCTGTCAAATAAAGAACCCAACTGGGTTGGGTGTCGAATCCCACACGGAATACTATGGTCACTAAGTATTGCGATTATTATTAGACTGTTGATCGAATGTTCCAAGATAAGGGGGGTTTTGGTTTAAGTGAACAATGATATTATCAGTGTAATGATGAGATGATATGTAACAATATTTGATCACAGAGAATGACGAGTTAGGGTTATGTCCACCTTGTAGTTTCTACTTCTCTATTAACTATGAGTAATACGAAGTTTATCCATGCATGCACTTATAGAGAGACATATTCTAATTCTAAACCCAAGTGTTTTTCAACCATCAAGGATTTATTTACTTTAGTTCTTTCGAACACAAAGTGTACAAAAAATTATACGAACTCTCCAAGAAGTTAATCCTGCTTGGGCATTAACGTGTAAATAGAGGTTGGAAACCCTATTTTCTTTTCACACTCTCTTTTACAAATAGTAACTTTTCTATCGAACAAGTTAATGCTATAATGGCACATTCCCTATGTTTCCAACCATGAGAATTCAATCAAAATGAAGAAAGAAATGATATAAGTGGTGTGACACATCATAAATTAACAAACTCATAGCAATAGATGGTATACTACAAGGTTTCCATAACCCTAACAAATAAGCTTAGCTACTCATGAATAAAACGAAACTCAATATTGACATAATCATCATACCAAAACTAGAACAATCTCGGCGATAAAGATGCCTAGCGAGAATAAGAGGAAAGCATGTTTTTCCTCTCTCCGTCTGCTTCAACTAAGCCGTTGTCTCTGTTTTTCAAAATATTACAGAATCTGAATAATGAATAATCCCTAAAAATTCAGCAATAATGCTTTTAGTAACATCCTTCTCTAACAAATTGCTGCTGCATCCTTAACTATTTAAAAATATTGAGTTTGCCCGGGAAAAAGTTCCCATGTATCACATTTAGTCCAAAGCTGCCTTTTCTTTTATGTGAAGTTTTCCTTTACTGTCCACAGCTCCCCAAAGTGCTGAAATCTTCCACATTAGTAGCTGAAAAGCATGCTAATCACATAGGTCAACTCACTTAATTGAAAATAGACTAAAAGTGTAATAATTATGTATTTTATCCTTAAAACTTTGCTAAAACATGGGTAAGTTATGGTGCTTAGACTTATAAATACGCCTCACATCAGTTATGCAAAAGATGGTTGTGGTTATAAGGTTGCCTAGACCCACAACTCCAATGGATGTTTAGAGCTTCTTTGGTTTGGTTGGGTGTTATAGGTGGTTTGTTGAAAGTTTCTCAATAAAAGTTATCGCATTGAATAAGTTGACTCATAAGAAGGGAATTTTTCTTGGTTAGATGCTTGTGAGGAGAGTTTTGAGAAACTTAAGGATAAGCTAACTTTTGATTTGATTTTGACATTGCCTTTAGGTAATAAAGGGCTTGTGGTTTATTGTAATTCATCTTGGGTGGAGTTTAGGTATATTTTGATGCAACATAAGAACGTGATTGCCTATGCTTCTAGGAATTTGAAAGTGCATAAGAAAGATTATCCTACCCATTATCTTAAGCTTTAAGCGGTGGTTTTTACTTTAAAAATCTAGTAGCATTATTTGTACAAAGTACATGTGGACATGTTTTTTCATCATAAGAGTCTATAGTATGTGTTCACTCTGAAGGATCTAAATCTCGGGAAGAGAAGATGGCTAGAGCTTCTCAAGGACTATAGTATGAGTTTTCGCAGTCACCCATGTAAAGATAACGTGGTTGTTGATGCTCTTATCAGGTTTTCTATGGGTACTTTTTCTCATGTTTATAAGGAGAAGCAGGATTTGATTAAGGATATACACCACTTGGCTAATCTTGGAGTGTGTCTCTTGGACCCAAATAATGGTGTTGTGATAGAAAAAGAAATGGTTCATTCATCTCTTGGTGCAGAGATCAAGCAGAAGAAAATGCTAGATCCTATCGCGATGAAAATCAAGAGTGATGTTGGTGGGCAAAAGAGAATGGTATTTGAGATCAATGGTGATGGTACTTGGTGGTATCAAATGAGGTTATATGTTCCTGATGTCGATGGTTTGTGACAAAGGATTTTGATAGAGGCACTTTAATAATACTATGTTGTTTATCTCAGTTCTACAAAAATATATCATGATCTCAAGGAGATGTATTAGTGGAATAGTATAAAGAGGGACGTTGCTGATTTTATGGCTAAGAGTATTGTGTGTCAACAAGTCAAAGTTGAGCAGATAAGGCCTGGAGGGTTTTAACATGAAATGAAGTTGCCTTAATTGAAATGGTAGGTAATAAATATGGATTTCATTTCCAGTATTCCTCGGTCTTGAAACCAATTTAAATCATTTTGGGTCACTATGGATAGGATGACTAAGTTCGCTCACTTTTATTCAGGCGGGCCAACTTTTTGCTGAGGACTATGCGAGATTGTATCTTCAAGAGATTGTAATACTCCATGGGGTACCTATTTCAGTTATCTCTAATCATGGTATTTAGTTTTTATCTCACTTCTGGCGGCCTTTTTAGAAGGGGTTCGGTACTAAGGTTAGTCAAAGCATTTCTTTGGATCCGTAGATGGATGGGGAAGGAGAGTGGACTATTTAGATAGTGAAGAATATTCTTCGTGCAGGTGTGACTGATTATGGTGGAAATTGGGTTGACAATCTACCTTTGGTAGAGTTTTCTTACAATAATAATTATCATTCTAGCATTAGGATTACCCTTTTTAAGGCAGTGTATGGTAGGAGGTGTAGATCTCCTATTACGTGGTTTGAGCTTGGTGAAGCTGATATGTTTGGTCAAAATTTGGTTTATCAATCTATAGAAAAGGTGAAGGTGATTCGGTATAGGCTTAAGGCAAAATCAACAAAAGTCTTATGCAAAAATAAAGCATAAAAACTTGGAGTTTGCAGTTGTAAGACCCCACAAAGTTCCCTCATAGTCTAGTCCTTAAAGTATGTCAAGTAAAGTATAATTCTAGCTCTAAAAGATTGAGAAGTGACTTCCCAAGGGATTGGTTGTTAAACCATATAGAATTTTCTCAGATTTGACTTTTTGTCATGTACAGAATTGAATTAGCTTTCCAACAATACCAATTTCGTCCAAATCCCGCATCGGGGTGAGAAGGTATGGCCATTTTTCCAAGAGTTGTTGGAATCGCACAGGTGCAACGGATGATCTGATGAACCATTGATTCTATGATGGACCGTCTCTCAGACCATCACGACCAAGTCATAAACTTCCTTTCCTGGCCCAAGTGCAATGGCCAGGACAACGAACCATCAAGGCTGCGATGGATCATTGATAAGACCGTCTCCACTAAGGTAGTGTGGTCTCATCTTGGCTATCGAATAATGGATGATCCGATGGACCATGACAAGTCCGTGTTGATCATCAGTGTATAGTGCACCACATCTATGACAAAGTGGCTAAAAGATGTTTTGGGAAATGTTGTTTCGTTCTTTCAGATTCTATAGTTCCTATAGTTGTGCTGCTCATCTAATAATTTGTGCTCTTCTATTTCAGAAAATGCCTCTCTAAAAAGATAATGCTCGCAGGAATGATTATGAGCAATCCCTACCTGTTGATCCTTTGAATGAGACTGTGTCTCATGTCAAGTTTTGGGCGGCCTTTCAGGCATTAGCCCAAATAGTCATCATCAATTTTTAGGCAAATAACTAGGCCGCAGGTGCAAATCAGCAGGGAGGTGAAGTAGCAGCTTCTAGGATTCGCGATTTCATGCAGATAAATCCACTAGGGTTTTATGGGTCTAAGGCAGTTGAGCAACCATAATTCCTTGAGGAGGAGAGAAAGATCATGCAGATGATGCATATTTCCGAGGAAGAAAGTGTTGAGATGGCATCTTACAAGTTAAAGGACATATCTTATGATTAGGTTGTATCATAGAGGAAAGGTAGAGGGGAAGATTCTACTTTTATGACTTGGCAAGCATTCCAAGATGTATTTTTGGACGAGTTCTTTTTGCAAGAGATGACGGAATAAAAGATTGAGGATTTTATGAACTTGAGGCAAGGCTCCATGACTATTAAGGAGTACTGCTTGAAGTCCAATCAGTTGGCCAAGTATGCTCCTAATTTAATTTCTGACACCCAGGCTAGTATGAGCAAGTTCGTGACCTGTCTTTCAGGGTTAGTACTGAAGGAGTGTAGGATTGTAATGCTGCATAGGTATATGGATCTGGCTAGGTTGATGATACATGCCCAAAAGATAGAGGCAGATAAGATTAGGGAGAGAGATCAAGTGAGGGGTAACAAAAGGGCTAGATCTAAGCAGCATAAGTATAGCAAACCTAGGTTCTATGGAGGGAATAAACTTTAGTTTCATAGGCATTTATCTATGCAAGCGCCTTCATCAGTTAGTGCTCCTGTGCCTAGAAATAGGCAGAACCAAGGGGACAGATCTTTTATGTCTAGGTCACAAAACAATGCTGGAAACAGGCCCCATTATCCTCTTTGTTCTAAGTGTAGTAGGGATCATCCCAGTGAGTGTTTCATAGATTTGAGGGGTTATTTTGGTTGTGGCAAGTAGGGTCACATACTTTGAGACTGTCCTCATGCTATACAGGGGAACAAAGATGCCCGACCTCAGGTATAGACAACTAGTGCACTAGATCCTGTACCCCATCCCTCCTTTACTCAGTGAGCTTCATCAAGCACTATTGGCGGCCAGTGCCGAAATAGATTCTATTACTTACCATCTCATCTGGAGATGAAGGCCTCTCCCGATGTTGTTACCAGTATGCTCCTTGTCCTTTTCCTTAATATCTATGTGTTTTTGGGCCCCGGGTTAAGTCTCTGTTATATGACCCCAGTTGTAGCTATGAATTTCAAAATGAGTCTTGGAAAGATTCCTTATCCCTTCTTGGTTTCTAGACCCATTGGGGAGTCAGTTATTGCTAAGCAAGTACATAGAGATTGTCTTATTACTATTCTTCATGGAGTTATACTTGCGTATTTGATAGAGTTAGACATGGTAGATTTTGACCTTATTCTGGGTATGGATTGGCTTAATTCGTATTATGTATCTATAGACTGTCGTACCCATGTGTTTAAGTTTTAGTTTCTAGATTAACCAACTTTTGAGTGGTTCGGGAGTTTGGTATCTCCTAAGAGTCATTTTATCTCCTATCCTAAAGCTAGAAAGCTAATATCTAAGGGTTGCATCTATCTCCTAGTTAGAGTCAAAGAGACTAAGTAGGACGCTCCAACTATTCAGTCAGTTGATATTGTTAATGAGTTTCAAGATATTTTTCTGAAAGATCTCCCAGGGGTACCTCCCAATAAAGATATAGAATTTGGGATTGAACTTCTTCTTGACAATTATCCCATTTCAATTCTGCCATAAAATATAGAACCTGCTGACCTTAAGGAGTTGAAAGAGCAACTCAAAGATCTTTTAGACAAAGGTTTCATAAGGCCTAGTATTTCTTCTTCAGGCACACTTGTTCTAGTCGTGCAGAAGAAAGATGGTTCTTTGCATCTGTGCATTGACTATTGTCAGCTTAACAAGGTCACAGTCAAAAATAGGTATCCTCTTCCAAGAATCGATGACAGGTTTGATTAGTCACAAGGTGCATGTTATTTCTCCAAAATAGACCTAAGATCCTGCTATTATTAACTTAGAGTGAGGGAATGTGATATTCCAAAGACAGCTTTCCGAACCCACTATTGTCACTTTGAGTTTCTAGTCATGTCCTTCGGGCAAACCATTGCCTTGGTAGACTTTATGGACCTCATGAACCAAGTATTTAGGCAATATCTCAATATGTTTTTCATAGTGTTCTTAGATGACATCTTTATATACTCCCATAATGAGAATGACCATGCAAACCACCTTAGATTTGTCTTGTAAACTTTTAGAGACCACCATTTGTTCACCAAATTTAGTAAGTGTGAATTTTGGCTAAGGTCTATAGCCTTTCTGGTTTATGTTGTTTCAATCGAAGGTATTAGAGTTGATCCCCAAAAGACCAAAGCTATAAAGAATTGGCCTAGACCTATCTCTCTGTTTGACATTAGCATTTTTGGGTCTAGAGGGATACTACCATTGTTTTGTTGAAGGTTTCTCTTTTATTGCGTCTCTCATCACTCGATAAACCGAAAAGAAAGTTAAGTTCCAGTAGTTAGATTCTTGTGAGTAGAGTTTTCAGGAGTTGAAGACTCAACTTACTTCAGCCCCTGTGTTGACTTTGCCTAATGTTACAAATGGTTTTGGGGTGTATTGTGATGCCTTTAGAATTGGTTTGGGTTGTGTGTTGATGCAAAGAGTTAAGGTTATATCCTATGCCTCTATACAGTTAAAACCGCATGAGAAGAATTACCTAACCTATAATCTTATGTTAGCTGCTGTGGTCTTTGCTTTGAAAATCTATAGGCACTGTCTTTATGGTGTACATATTGATGTGTTTACTGATCAAAAGAGCTTTCAATATGTGTATACTTAGAGGGAGTTGAATCTTAGTCAGAAAAGGTGGTTGGAGTTGTTGAAAGATGGTGATATAAGTGCGTTGTATCACTCTAGTAAGGCTACTGTAGTGGCAGATGCCCTTAACAGGTTGTCTATGGGTAGTTTTTTCTATGTAGAGGAAGGTAAGAAAGAGTTAGCTCATGATACATTATTTGTCTAGATTGGGTGTTACATTGCTTGATTCAGCTGAGGGAAGTACTTTGGTGTAGAGTAGTTCTGAATCCTCTTTAGTTTTGGAAGTGATGGAGAAGCAAGATAAGGATCCTAGTTTGTTCAGACTGAAGGAGTCAGTTCAGGACCAAAAGGTAGAGGTTTTCTAATAAGGGGGATATGGTGTGTTGATTGTGCAAGGTAGATTGTGTATTCCATCTATTGATGATCGGAGGCAGAGGATTATAGCTGTAGCACATGGTGTGCAGTATTCTATTCATCTCGACACTGCCAAGAAGTACTGTGACTTGTGGGAAATCTGTTTGTGGAATGGTACGAAGAAAGATATAGCCGAGATCGTAGCAAAGTGTGCAACATGCCAACAGGTTAAAGTAGAGCACCAAAGACCTGATGGTGTGATGGAAGAGTTTGGTATACCCACTTATAAGTGGGAGGTGGTGAATATAGACGTCGTGACCGGGTTACCTCTTTCCCATTTTCATCATGATTCTATTTGGGTTGTTGTGGATAGGCTAACTAAGTTTGTGCATTTTTTGCTCGTGCATACATCTTATACAACTGAGGATTATGTTAGATTGTAAATTCGGGAGCTAGTCAGGTTGCATAGATAGGGGCACTCAATTTACATCTCAGTTTTGGAGGGCATTTTAGCAGGGTCTTGGTACCCAAGTTCTTTTTAGTTTAACTTTTCACCCATAGACAGATGGTTAGGCTGAGAGGACCATTCAGACCCTAAAGGATATGTTACGGGTGTGTGCCTTTTATTTTAAAGATAGTTGGGATGAGCATTTTCCATTAATAGAGTTTTCTTATAACAACAGTTACCATGCTAGCATTGGGATGGCACCATTTGAGGCCTTGTATGGTAGGAAATATAGGTCACCCATAGGTTGGTTTGAAGTGGGTGAAGCTATCGTGATTGGGCCAGATGCAGTGTTCGAGGCTATGTAGAAAGTTAAGTTGATTACAGAGATGTTAAAGACCGCTCAGAGTCATCAAAATTCATATACTGATGTGAGGAGAAGAGATCTTAGGTTTGAGGTGGGTGATTTAGTTTACTTGAAGATTTCACCAATGAAAAGGGTGATGAAGTTTGGTAAAAAGGGAAAGCTTAGTCCCCATTATGTTGGTCCGTATAGAGTTTTGAGCTGTGTTGGGAAACTAGCCTATGAGGTTGACTTCCTGTAGAGTTGTCAGTTGTTCATCTTATTTTTCATGTCTCCATGCTTAAAAAGAATATTGGTGATTCTGTAGTAGTAGATCCCTCAGAGAATGCTTATATTCATAATGGTCTATTCTTTGATGAGATTTCTATTGAGATCCTACATTTTCAGATCCGAAAACTAAGGAACAAATAGATTCCTTTCGTCAATATTTTATGGCTGAACCAGGTAGTTGAGGGGGCTACTTGGGAGGCAGACGAAAACATACGAGTCAAGTACCTGCACCACTTTTTCATGAGTTTAGATCAATCTGAAGGTATTATTTTCCCTTAATTCAGCCCTTCTAATCTAAAGTTCAGCTATATATCTAATCTTGCTAAGTTCTTGCAATTTTGGAGCTATTCAAGAGTTTAAGATGATTTTGAGCTGATTAGCAAATTGCTTCAGCTATGTGTACTCTATTTTTGTTATGTTCCTAGTCTATCTAGCGATATTTAAGGATAAATGTTTCCAAGGTAGAGATATTGTAAGACCCCACAAAGCTCCCTCGTAGTCCGGGACTTAGTCTGTGTCAAGTGAAGTGTAATTTGTGACCTAAAAGATTGAGCAGTGACTTCCCAAATGAGATCGAAGGGTACTTGGGAATCCCCTACTCTTATGGTATCTCGGGTTAGTGCGGCTATCGCATCAGGGCACGTTCAGGGGGGTACACTAAACACATATAGCCTGTGGGTTGTTCTAGGATGGTTAAGCCTCACATACCCAGGTTAATTATTTTAAATGCACACTAAACTCGATTTTTTTCCCATTATAGTTATATATATAAGTATAGTTTGTATGCATATGGTTGGTTTTCTTGGTTTTTCTTGGATGGCTTTATTTTATCCATATCATGAGTTCATACTAGCGTTCACCCGCTAACCCATCTTTTGGAGGTTGTATTACCATACCATGCAGTAACCAACCATTTTACACCTCCTTCTTAGTGATCGAATTCAGTATTAGCAACTAGATTGAATTAGTGAGCTTTCATATTCTAGAAGGATCGATTTTATGTCATGGATGTCTTTACATACTTTAAATATTTTATGGATATTATTTTTGCAATGGTTGGTGGATTTTCCAATAGGATGTTGTTTTTCTTTTGGTTAGAGGCTTGTGTGACTACGATGGGTTGGAATAGGAAGGATCGATATTGGTATCGTCCTTTGTATTGGCATTGGTATTGGGGATTATACTGTTGAACTGGATTTAGGATTGTTCCGTCTTTTTATGTTATGTTATGCATAAGAACTTTGTTCTTATTTTGGTTTTGTTATGGTTGTTGATTGGTAATGGATGGTTGGACTTGGTTTGGTCGGTCATGGATATAAACCTATCCCAATGTATGGGTTTATGCAACTACAATATCTTGTTATATGTAAAGAATTCATCTGACTCAAGATATACATTTGGATGGTTGGGTTGGACATTAGGGGTGTCCCCAATCCTGGTTCAACTTGGGATGCCCATTATGATAAGGCCCCCGTTCCGGTCATGTCAAAAATGGATTTAATTGAATTATTTAATGTTTGGACATGTCAGGCATGCCACACTAATGAACACACAAGCCAGTTGTCATAACGTGCTTCTAGACTTATTGGACAACTATCGTGGCGTGCTTCTTGGTTAGCTAGACAACTATAACACCCTAGGTTTTTTACTCTTAGAAAATTTCCTAAATTTTTATTTTTTTTAAAAAGATACGAGTTAGGGGAATGAGTCGTACACTACAGGATGAGTTGTAGGGGTTGGTCGTACACTTACCAATGATTGATGGTAGGTTGAATGTTGTTCTTAGAATGGATACGACTTGAGTAGTACTATTTATATTATTGGATATAACTTGTTGGGTTTGGTTTTTTATTTCACTTAATCTTAGACTTAGTAATTTAAGCTGGATCTAAGAACGAGTGGTTAAGAAAGATGTGTAAGCTAGTGGATGAACAATACAATGGACTCATATAGTGGACAGTGTTCAGTGCTTTTTTGATTGTAATTTCCAAAGGATATGGGTCGTATGATTTGGGTACGATTTTGTTTAGGTAAGTCATACCTTGGATAGTGTTGGGTCTAACAAGGAGGCCTAGGGTACGTGTTGAGGAGTTTTTCTTATGGGATACTTTCTTAAATTCTTTTTTGGATTTTTTCTTTGCTCAGGAGGTGAAGAAATGAAAGATAGAGAAGTTTTTGAATTTTAAATAGAGAAATATTACTTTTAAGGAATATGCCTTAAAGTTTCATCAACTATTAAGGTATGATATAAACTTGGTGTCATATATGAGGGCGAGGATTTGAAATTTCACTTATGGGCTATCTCGACATTTGATCCTTGAAAGTAAAACTGATTTGCTGATTAAGGATATAGATCTTTCAAGGTTGGTAGTTCATAAGCAGCAGGTATAGGATAAAAAGGGCAAACAGGCAAATTTTGAGGAAAGGAAGGGTAAGAAGTTCAATTCATCTGAACAAGGTTGTGGGCAATAGTAATGTTGTTGGGATGGCAGTAAGTATCCAAAGAAAAAGTGGGAGAGTTCTGGGTCCTTCTCTTATGCTAGTACTCCATCCCTGAAGTAGTTGGGTGATAGGCTTTAATAGGGTGGAGATAAATTTAGGTCACAGGGTGCCCAATCTCAGGAGAGTATGGCTTAGTTAGCTTCTTCATGCCCTCCTTTCAAATTTTATGGTAATTTTTATTAGATTTTTGCGATAAAGAGAGGGACAAGAATTTTAAATATGATTTGCCAGGCCATATACTGAAGAATTTTCCTATTGTTAAGGGTACTTCTTAAGCGGTCAAAGCTCTAGTAGCTTCATCTTTTGCTCATGAACCTAGTGGTGCTACTTTTACGTCTACTCCTATTTCTTATATCAATATTGGTTAAAATAGGTTACATGTTCTTATAGATTGACATAAATTTGAGGCATCTCTTGATGTCATTACTAGTACATTAGAACTCATTTATTGTGACATGTATTGTCTACTTTATCTGAGGTCCACTCTTTCTTATATGACCATATTTATGGCTGTGTGTTTTGGCTTTGTTCTTGAGGTTATTTAAGATCTATTTTTTATTTCTACCTTTATAACTGACTCGGTTACTGCTAAGAGAGTCTATTGGGCTTTTGTGGAATCTGCTAGTAGTAGGCAGGCTTTGGTGAATTTATGTTATCTTGATTTGTGGATTTTGATGTTATTCTATTTATGGATTTGTTACACTCTTGTTACATATCCCTAGATTGTCAGACTCGTAAGATTGTTTTTATGTTCCCTGGTGAGTCGATTATAGTATGAAAGGTGGTTCCGTTGCTCCTAGGGGAAGGGTTATTTCATATCTTAGAGGTCAGAGATTAATCTCCATAGAGTTTCATTATCACTTGGTCTAGGTTAAAAATTCTAACAAAGAAGGTCTTTCTTTTCATTCAGTTTTGGTGGTAAATGAGTTTTCCAAGGTCTTTTTGGATATCTTCCCGGTGTTCCTCCGGATAGGAGATAGAGTATTGTATTTATTTGGTTCCAGACACTCGTTCAATATCTTTTCCACCTTACAGAATGGCTCTAGATGAGTTGAGAAAACTCAAGGAGCTACTTAAAGATCTTCTTGATAAGGGGTTTATTCTTCCTAGTGTATCCCTGTGGGGTGCACCGGTGTTGTTCGTGTGCAACAAGGATGGTTCCCTTTTGTTATGCATTAACTATTGGTAGTTGAATAAGGTAATAGTAACAAGTATCTTCTTCAAAAGATTGATGAGTTGCTTGATCAGTTTCAAGGTGCCAAGTTATTTTGTAAAAAAGATCTTTGATACGGTTATCATCAACTTTATATTAGGGAGATGTATATCCCTAAGAGGTCTTTTCATACTGGGTATGGGCACTTTGAATTCTTTGTGATATCATTTGGCTTGACTGCCCCGTTAATATTTATGGATTTGATGAGTAGGGTTTTCAGGCAGTTCTTGGATCTCTTTGTCATTGTGTTTATTTATGACATCTTTATGTATTTTAAAAGTGAGGTGGATTATGTGAATCACCTCCGTACAGTGTTGCAGACCTTAAAGGAACAACAAATGTATGCCAAGTTCTTCAAGTGTGAGTTTTGTTTGAACGTTGTGACTTTATTTTGTCATGTTATTTTTAGGGATGTTATCATGGTTGATCCACAAAAGGTGGTTATGGTTAAGAAGTCTCCTATAAAAACAACTTCAACTTACATTCAAAACTTTTTCGGTTTGGTTGGGTATTATAGGAAATTTTTTGAAATTTTTTTGATGATAGTTGCCTTATTGATGATGTTGACTCAGAATAAGGTAAAGTTTTCTTGGTCGGATGCGTGTGAAGGGAGTTTCGAGAAGCTTAAGGATAATCTTACTTATGCTTTAGTTTTGACATTTCTTAAAGGAAAGTAGGATTTTATAGTTTATTTTGATGCATATCGGGTGGGACTTGGTTGGGTTTTGATGCAACATATGACGGTAATAGCCAATGCTTCCAGGAAGTTGAACGTGCATGAGAGGAATTATCGTACTCATGATTTGGAGCTTTACCGGTGGTATTTTCTTTGAAAATCTGGTGGCATTACATGTATGAAGTCCATGTGGACATCTTTTCAGATCATAAGAGTCTACAGTATTGTTCACTCAAAAAGAGCTAAATCTTAGGCAAAGAAGATGGTTGGAGCTTCTCAAAGACTATGATATTAATCTTTACGACCATCCAGGTAAAGATAATGTGGTTGCTAATGCTCTTAGCATGTTGTCCATGGGTTGTTTAGATTATGTGTAGAAAGGAAAGTGATAATTGGTGAAGGATAATCACCACTTGGTAATTCTTTAAGTTTCTCTCTTGGATTCCACGGATGGTTGTGTAATGGTTTAGGAAGTGGTTAAGTTATCTCTTTGTGAAGTGATCAAGGAGAAGCAAATGATAGATCCTGTCTTGAAGAAAATCAAGAGTGATATTGGTGAGCAAAAGCTAATTGTATTTTATATCAGTGGTGATGGTACTTTGAGGAACTAAGAGAGGTTGTATGTCCCTGATGTCGACAATTTACGATAAAGAGTTTTGGTTGAGGCACATGAATCGTGCTATGTTGTTTATCCTGGTTCGACAAAAATGTATCATAATCTATGGGATATGTATTGGTGGAATTGTATTAAAAAGGTTGTAGCTGATTTCGTAGCAAGCTGCATGGTGTGCCAACAAGTCAAAGTTGAGCACATGAGAAAGATTGGGTTTTGTCAAGAAATTGATTTTCCTAAATGGAAATGACAAGAAATCAATACTTATTTCGTTACCGATATTCCTCTGTTTAAGAACTAGTTTGATTCAATTTGGGTTAAAATGGATATGATGACTAAGTCTACTCACTTCTTGCGAGTGAGGAATACCTTTTTATTGGCGAATTTTGAGAAGTTGTATCTTCAAAAGATTATGCAGCTGCATGGGGTACCTATTTTGATTATCTCTAATCATGATACACAATCTTCATCTTATTTTTTATGGTTTTTCTAGGAAGGATTTGGGACTAAGGTTAGTTTGATTAGTACTTTTCATCCTCAAATGGAGGGGAAAGCAAAGAGGACTATTAAGACGTTGGAGGATATACTTCGGGCATGTGTTATTGATTATGGTGGAATTTGGGTTGTGCATCTAAAGTAGAGTTTGCTTATAGTAATAGTTACCATTGTATTATTGGTCTAGCCTCTTTTGAGGCATTGTATGGTAGGAGGTGTAGATCTCCTAATTGTTGGTTTAAGGTTGTTTAGGAGGATATGCTCGGTTCAAATTTTGTTTATCAGGCTATGGAAAAGGTCAAGGTAATTCACAATTGACTTAAGGTTTACGAAATTTGCCAAAATTCCTATGCGGATGTAAGGCGTAAAGACTTGGAGTTTCAAGTTGGGGATCAGGTATTCCTAAAGGTGTCCCTCATAAAGGGTGTAATACGTTTTGTAAAAAAGGGAAGCTCAATCCTCGGTTCGTATGTCCTCATGGATTCGTGTGGACGGTTGCTAATATGGCTTATTAATTGGAATTCCCTTCTAGTTTGAGCTCCGTTCATCTTGTATTTCATGTTTCCATGTTGAGGAAGTACATTAGATTGTTCCCTTGGAAGGATTGGGTATCTCAAATTATATATTATTTGATGACGTCCCGATTGAGATATTTGAATGGAAGGTTCATCAGTTATGGATCTAGGATGTGGCTTAAATTATGGTTTTATGTTGGAACCATAAGGTGGAAGAGGCTACATGGGAAGTGGAAGAGCTCAAGAAGTCCAAGTATCTTCATCTATTTTCTGCTCATAGGATTTGTGCAGAAGGTATTTGTTCTTCAACATACTTTTGTTTTCAAACTTTGTTAAAGGAAACATTAATATTTTTGCATCTTTATTTTCAAACTTGGTTAAAGGTTGGATTGATATTTGATATTGCAAATGAATTGTGCTTGTCTTACCCTCTTTTTTCTGTCATTTGGGGATGAATGTTCCTAGTGGGGGAGACTATACCACCCTAGGTTTTTGACCCTTACAAAATTTACTGGATTTCTTGTTTTTGAATAGGATACGACAAGGAACGAGTCTCACACAGAGATATGAGTGGTATGGGTTGGTCGTACCCTAACCAATAATGGATGGTGTGTTGAATTTGGTTACTAGAATGGATAAGACTTGAGTGGTATGAGTCACTTTAATAGATATGGGTTGTTGGGTTCGGTTCTTTCCTTCACAAAATCTTAGACTTTGAAACTTAAGTGAGATGTGAATATAAGTGGCTCACCATGAGCCAAAAGATAGGAGGTAAGTCCTACCATAAACTTGTATGGTGGATAGTGTTGAGTCCTCTTTTGATTCTATTCTGCTAGGGGTACAGGTCAGCGGTAAGGGTTGTATGCTTTGGGTAAGATGTAGTTTGGGTACATTAGACAGGGCTAGGTCTAATGGGGAGGCCTTGGGTACTAGTGGTGAGTACCACTCGTATTGGTGGGTACGACTGGTATGGTTAGTCGTACAACCTGATGAAAATCTTATGCATTCTAAGTAACGGAATTCTGGATGTTTCCACACTTAATCTAACAAAGCTCTAAGGCGTTTAACTCACTTGGGAGTTTATATTTACTATTATTCTATGTTTTAACACTTAAAAAACACTTTCTAATCCTCTTTAAAGTTCTTGGGAAAAGAATGATTGGGTGTCATCTTGTGGATTAATTTGGCAATTGTGTTGCTGATCTCTCTCCATTAACTTCTCAATTAAGGCATGTACTCTTCTCTCATTGTTAGTTCCAACTAAAGGAATGGTTTTATACAATGTTGTTATGGTTTGATTTATTGTATGGTTTGGGATTTTAAAATATGTGTTGGGGTTTTGGTAATAAATTCTTGGTTATGGTTTTCCTATGTTCTTATTATATTATAGGATGCTTAAATGGTGGTTTTTGATAATTGGTTGCATGGTAATGGTCATATGGTAATTGGTTTTGGTTTTTAGAAATACTATGCCCCTAAGATGTTTTATAAATTGCCTATGATAATGTTTTTTCTATCTTATTGGATTATTAATGGAAATTCTGCATGGGATAGTTTGGTAATGGAACTTTAAATGGTTTCTAATGGTTTGGTGGTTATGGTTATGGTCAACTGAACACCTTATGGGGTACAATGTAATTCCCCCAAAGTTAATATGTTAATAAACATTCCTGTAGGGTATACCAGAATTCCCCATGGAATCATACTAATGGAAAACTTATGGGTTACATGGTACTTCCCTAAGTTAACTTGGTAAATAGGTACATGGGAATCATTTTTACGTTAAAAGGTTTGGCTTAGGACGACACATGCAAGTTGTGGTCGGTATGACGATACCACTATTAATAGCCTTGGTTAATGATAAATGGTAAAATGCATTGGTTGGTTGGAAATTGTTTTAATTGGGCAATAATGACAAGGTTTGATAGCTAACCATGAAGGTAGGAGTTCAATGAAAAAGGAGTTGGTGATGCAGACCATATATGATACTATAAGATACGTGGGAATCCTCTAAGTACACTTTACATATGTATCATGTAGACTGAAGGGTACTCGAGAATCCCCTACTCCTATGGTATCTCCAATTCGTGCGGCTACACGTATAAGGGTCCATTCTGGGGGTTATTCTGGACCCATATAACATATGGATGGTTACTTACGGTTAAGTTACACATACCCATGTTAATGTTTTCAAATGTATTCTAAACCTTCTTTTCTTTCCCGTACTATATATCTATGGTTTTATTCATATGGTTGATTTTCTGGTTTTCCAGGATGGCATTATTTTATCGTTATCCTGATTTGTAATACCCTGTATTTCCATCTAGTCTAAATTCATCCCAAAGATGTCAAATACTTGTTTTAAAGATGAATCCATTTTTATACATGTGGTATTTTCATGATTTTCACTTTATGTCATGAGGGAAATTCAATAAGCTTTCCACTGATATAAGTTTTGCCCAAATGCGATAACCGGGTAAAAAGTTATGACTATTTCAAGTTTCTATTGTAAAACAACGCCATATTGGTGAGTGGCACGCCGCACTACAAGCTAAAATGGCAATTGCCCTTTTTCCAGTCTCTCAGCGTGATTATCCCGCGTCACGCCAAACTTTCAGGTCTTAAATGTTGTGACACGCGATGGCTCCATATTGCGTCATACCCCTATTTCCCTTTTGTCAAATTCCAGTGATATGACACGATAGCGCCACATCATGCCAGGGGTCCAGGTTAGGAAATGATATGTGATCCAATGCTAACACATTTGAAGCTTTTAAGTCTAAATAATTTCAACGTCTTAAGCAACTTTAGTTGTTTCTTGATTAGTGTACTTTGATTTTTGTAGTAACAGATGAGATGTGGGGGGAACCAACAATAATGGAAGCAAAAAGCTTGAATCCTGAAGCAAATAATGGACAAGTGTGTCTGACTACATTCATGATAAGTCATCAACCTGGTGATAAGCTATCAAGGCCATCATCAGCTTTAACCAGAGAATGGAAGTTGAAGAGAAGTTGTGATGACCTTTTTTGATAAGGTGTCAAGATGGTGATAAGGCGTTAAGGGTACCGTCAGACTTACGCAGAACATGGAAGCTGAGAAGTCTTGATGACATTGGTGATGAGCTGTCAAAATCCGGATAAGCCGTCGTCATCTTCTTCAACCTTAGATAACAAGAGCCAATAGTGAAGAGGACCCGACGATATCCGTGACAAGTCATCAGACTCATGATAAGCTATCACAGATGTCGTCATCTATTCTGAGGAAAATCTGTAACCTTGATTTTGTTTCCATAAGAAGGTTAAACTATTTAAAGCTTTGTTTTAGCATTTTCTAGGAACCATTATTCACTATTATTTGACACTTTGAGTTTGGGAACTTACTTTGATATTTTATCTCTCTACTTTTAGATTTGACAACACAACTATTTGGAGAGATTATTATCAGTATTGGGGGATATATCCTTTGTGATCTAATCTATGATTCACTGGTTTTTATTCATCACATTAAGTTTATCTTTCAAATCATGAATTCAATTATGTATTTCGTTCTTTGCATCATGAGAGGCTAAACTCCATTAACCTGAATTATGGGATCTAGGGTTTGGTCTAGATAAGGTGCTAGGTATTCAAGATTCAATAGGTGATAGGATTTCTTGATAATTCTAACGCTTTAATTAACATCTGTTGGTTGCAAATAGTAGACACACCTGTTTTGATTTTCTTGAGAAAGAAACCAAATATAGTAGGAAGTGAATTATGAATAGGGACTCGAAAATATTTCATTTCATAATCAACCCTGTAACAAGGTTGGTTAACCTGAGGTAAAATCTGGGCAATGAATAGAAATTCCCTAGGTCCGAGAGGATTAGGAAATTAAATGCCTAAGTAGGTAGAGAGACATTTGAGCATAACATCGATAAAGATAGCTTGTTATCGTACCGACCATGAGAATCATGAATCACCTTTAGCATCTGTCGTGTACCGTCAGCCCTAGTGAACATAATTCTGGTTATTTCATAAACTTTAGATTACAAACATTGAAATTAAAATAACAAACAATTATCGGTGAAACTTAAACACCCCATTTTAGGTAACATTAAACTATCAGCGAATTAAATTGAAAACAACTTGGGTTCACACCTTATTCCTTATGGGATTCGACCCTAACATAGTTGGTTTTTATGATCTCTTACTCCCATTCAAGACTATAATTTGAGCATTATCAAAAATAGCACCGTTGCTGGGGAATACAATCGTAAACGGAAATTTTATGTGCGCTAATTTACTGTTAGTTAAGTTTCCTAGATTTATGTTTATTTGTTGTTTTGGTTTAATTGAAGGATCCTTGTTGTTTATTCCAAAAATAAGAAGTTTTGGAGAACCGTTATTACCAATTAATCTGGAACCACAGCTGATCGGGAGAATGGCAGAACAGCAAGAGGCTGACAGTCTGGCAGCCTTGGCCAGGGCTCAGGTGAACATGCAGAATGAGGGTCAACAAGTACGTCATCTGAACCCTGATGATGAAGACATGGGTGATTAGGAATTGCTAAATCCTCAAAACCCAATGAAAGCATAACAAATTGATGCACCAGCGCAGTGAAACTTCAATATAAACCATCCAGTCCAAGGAAAGTATGGTCAATACTCTGTCCAATACGAGGTTGATAATGATACTAAAGGAATGGACTAAATAGGTACAACGGGTTCTGTAATTCCTTCACCGTTGGCACCTGGTGCAAAATTCAGCATAACAAGTACTATGATTCAACTCCTGAATCTGGAAGGATTGTTCAGTGACTTGCCTGGTGATCATCCAAACATGCACTTGGTGAACATTATCACCATTTGTAAATATTTTGATAATCCGGGAGTGAGCAAGAATTTGATCCAGTTGAGATTGTTTCCATTGTCTCTGTCTGGATATTTTGTACAGGGCTCTCAACCCTGTAACAAAGAGGATTGTAGGTAATGCTGCTGGTGGTTTGTTTGTTGATCTATCTTTTCAAGATGTGTGAGATATGTTGAATAGGATAACTAAACAAAGTCAGGCTTGGCATACCAGGGATTCTATGGTAGCTAGCCTGACTGTCTCTGTTGGTATGACTGTAGACTAGCACAGAAGAGATAAGGAGCAAGACCAAGACATGGCCCACCTAAAAACACAGATGGACTTACTTACCAAGCACTTGCTGTCAGGCACGACTAAAAAGGTTAAAGCTGTGGAAGCCCAGGGTACTGTGGCTACTAATGCATATGAGGAGGCAAACTATCTGTGAAATCAGGGGGGTTATAGAGAAAGTAGCCAAGGGAATCAAGGTCGGAAGTTTTATGAAAATCTTGGTTATAAATATAGGGAGCAAGGAAAATAAAGAAGAAATAATGATAGAAGTGGTTTATATGTTCGTCCTGGAAGTCGGGATATTGCACCATCTAACTATGGCCAGATGTCCATGAAGGACATGATGGAAAATTTTTTGAAGGGAGTTGAATCTACCAACTCTGGGGTAACTACTATGAAGAGTGAATTCTCTACCCTGAGTCAGCCGATTAGTTCACACTCCACTTCTATCAAGCAGTTGGAGAAGTAGATGAGCTAACTTTGTGCAACACTGAACTAGAGAAAAAGTTGTACTTTACCTAGTGATTCAGTTCAGAATTCGTGAAATGATGGCTCATGTATGGCAATTACCACTAGGAGTAGTAAGATGTTACTTAGCCCATCTATGGGAAAATCTGTAGATGGTGAATTAGTTGTTGATGAATCCGAAGAATGCAATCCAGTGGAGTCTGAGAAGCTAGATAGTTCGGCTGATGCTTTCGATAAGGAAAAAGAGAATGAAGAGTAAGTTATGTTGAAAACTATTCCACGACCACCATCTCCCTTTCCTCAACGATTAAAGAAGAAGGTTGAGGATGCAAAAATCAGCAAATTCATGGGAATGCTCAACCAATTGACGTTAAATGTACCTTTGATTGGGGCACTTGAGCAAATTCGAGGATACACGAGGTTCATGAAAAACCTTTTAACCACGAAATGGATGGTTAGCTATTTTCCAAAGGACAATCTTCTCCATTATGGTCCTATCTCTACAAGGTCTTTACAGTAGAAAAATACAGATCCGGGAGCATTTACCCTCCCGTGTACTATTGGTTCCCTAAAATTCACAAAACCACTGTGCGATCTGGGATCTAGTATAAATCTAATTCCACTGTCGATGTACAATAAATTGGGTTTGGAGGATCCTACCCCAATAAATATTTGGTTGGGAATGGTAGATAGGTTTGTGAAGCGGCCTGTGGGCATACTACATGATGTTTTGGTGAAGGAATCCGATTTCATTCTGCCTGGTAATTTTGTTGTCCTAGATTGTGAGGTGGATGAAGTTCCCATCATCTTGGGTAGGCCATTGCTTGTAACTGGTAGAGTGCTATTAGACATAGAGTTTAACAAGCTAAACTTGTGGTTCAATGAAAAAGAAGCACGTTTCAAAATACACTCATCCTTGATTTAGCAAAAAAGGATGAGTGCTTTCTTAATCGTTGACGTCTTCTATGATGATGGTAAAGGGGAATCAACAGGTTGTCTATGATAGTAAATCAGGCGCTACTGGGAGGCAGCCAGTAGTGGGCAGCCCAAAGTTTGTATTTTTAAATGAGTGTTTTTACTTTTATAATTAGGATTTAGTACAGAGAAGGTGAAAAATGAGGAGGTTAGCTAAAACGTCATGAAGAAATCTCTAATAAGCCATCAGAACTGTGATAAGGTATCAAAATTATCGTCAGATAGGACAAATTCAAGGCATTTTCTATTAAGGATGATGACATCAGTGATAAGCTATCATACTTGGGATAAGCCGTCATAACATTTCATCAAGAAGACCTTGAACGCATTGCTAAACTTTTTTGGTCCCAGTTCAGAAATTCCAACTCGACCCATAATCGAACCTCCTCATTTTCCCGCCTATGTTATTTTCTTTCCTTTTTTAGTCGATTTATTTGTTTATTTAGTTTATTACTTACTCATTCCAACTAAGTTCCCTAAGTTAATCAAGAAGAATAAGCTCCCTTGTGTGTGGGTTTGAAATTTAAAATCAAGAACTTCTTCCTACTTCCTCTTGTGTGTGTAATTATATTAAGGGCTCCCATTAGTTATGCTCTAAATTTAACTCTTCTTCTCTTGTGGTAAGTGATATATGGATGAAAACTCAAGTTTCCAAGAGGCTTGAACCAAATTCAACATGAAAAGGGCCTACAAATTGCTCCTAGGGTTTGCTGTGCAGGCGTAAGGTTTAAAAGTCAGCCCGCAAATTGGAACTTGAGTGAATTGTGACGAATAATTAGACCAAAAATTGAGTATTTGTCAAAAGTGGGGTTCTAATAAAAGTTGACGACATTCATGATAAGTTATTACACCTGTGACGTCTTTTCAAAAATATCGTCAAGGTTTGCTGATAATGAAGTGTATTCTATTTAAAGCTGATGTCATTCGTGATAGGCTATCATAATTGTGATGGCTTATCATAGATGTCGTCTAAAGTTGATAAAGTATTATAGGTTCTATTAGAGGTTGATGACAACTATGATAAGCTATCACAGTCATGACAACTGACCAAGAAATATCGTCACACCTGGAGCCTGAATCATGAATAATCCTTCTTAAAAGATGTGAAGCTTAAATGATTAATGTGTTTGTTCTTATGGTCTTGAGGATTGAATGATTTTTTTCAATTGCTACAATAACATTATAATGGCACCCAAAGGAAAGAGTCCTCAACTTACTAAGAAGGATCAACAGAAAAATGTACGTCGGAAACTCATCGATTAGGAGTCTGATCATATGAAGAAGAAGAACCTCTGCTCAGGAAGAAAAAAATAAGTAAAGCCCTACAAAACATCCACCACCCCCACTATTTGAGGTGGAGAATAGTGATGACACTGAAACAATAACAGATTCTGATTAGAAGGTATCTTAACATTCTGAACATGAGCGGTATGAGTCTAAACATGCTGAGTCTGAAAAAGAGAAACAAAAAGGGTATGAGGAGTTTGAGTCTGAGGGAACAGCATCCAGATCCCCATCCACAGAACAATAAGATAATAAAGAGTCCCCAGCTCTAGGAACACTTATCAAATGTAAAAACCCTGAAGTTTGAGATAATGCTAGATGGAAAATTCCCAAAGCAGAGGGCATCTTTACTACTGGGCTTTAGAAAAATGATAGAACAAGAGCTAAAAGACCAATTCAGGAAGAAAACCAAATTATAACCTATGAGTTGAGCAGGTACCCTGAAGTGGAACAGAATTTCTAAGAGTACGGCTTGGGATAGACCACAAAGGGGGTGGCTCATTTTGCCCTGCACTGGTCCAGGAGTCAAGCTCAGTTAGAAAATATGTATAGATCAGGAGAAAGAGTTACAGACCATCCCTTGTTAGATAGAGTTCAGGTAAGGGGCATAAGGGTTGATGTCTTAATCAAAAAAATCAATAGGTTCTTCCATTACCCAAATTTTATTCCTCAGGCCGCTGCACCATTAGTCTATGCTCGGATTAAAAATTGAGAAAAACAATGTCCATGGTTGGCCAATATCATAGCCAAAAAAGAACTAGCATGGGTGATCAACCCAAATACGAGAATCTGTAAGTCCTCTTTAACTCAAGAGGTAAAGTTTTGGTGGGGTATAGTTTGTATCTTTCTAATGCCTACATATGGAGACAACATTATGAGTGATAACCAAGCTATCTTAGTACCAAGCATGGTGCAGAATATCTCCCTAAAATTTTGGGAAATCATTCCTGATGAGATGAAGATTAGAATGTCGAGAGCCGACACTGCTTATCCTTTTCCTTTCGGCTAATGTCACCAAGATTATAGGGGTTTATGATGACATCTCTGCCCGAAAGACTCATAACCCCATATAGTATGATGAAAATCAGCAAGGATTAGGACTTGATAGAGGTGCAGAGGTCACAACAGACCCTCCTATTATAGATTCCAGTGCAACACCTTATGTGGAAGTGAAAGATTCTGAGGTTCTACAACCAACCTCTTTAGCACAGGCAGGTTTAGGGTCCTCAGAATGAATCCAACCCCTCAGCTCCTACAGCATCAGCAGGATTTGTATTTTAGTCGATCAATATTATAAAAGTTGCTAAACAAGCCAAATAGTGTGAGGCACAGCTTCATCCCTTTGACAAACAGTTTGCTGCTGTAGTAGATAAGAGAATTAAGGATGCCCTTAAGCCTTTTGTCACTTTGCCTGAATGGGTTGTAGATTTGGAAACTCGATTTGATGCATGGGAAAAATAAATATCAGGGGATGATCTTGCTAAATTAAGAGCGGCATTAGACAAGGTAAAGACAGATGTTGGGGTGTTACAATAGCACCAATTTATGGTGCCGATAGGTCTGGATGTGGATGAATCTGAGGAAGAAATTCTAATACTTGACCTCACTGGAGATTCACCAAAGAAAAAGAAGAAAAAAGGGGAGAAAAAGGGAAAATATAAGAGAGAAGAACCGTATAGTGAGGAATAAAGAATAGTGAAAAAAGGCAACAAAGAAGGCCAAAAAGGAGGAATTGAAGAAAGAAAGAATGGAGTCACTAGTGGACAACGAGAAATGGGAGGCATCCATCAAAGCTAGGGCTATAGTTGCCTCATCTAGAAGTGCTCCAACCACTGCAAGGCCAGGTGATCCTGAGGGATAGAAGACAACAGATGATGCAGCAGCAGGGTCGGAGACCCATAAGCCTCACGCTTTATTCACTCCTAGTATGCCCTAAATCCTAAGTTCATTTTATTTTCAAATTTAAGTTGAGAGTGTAGGGCAGAATGTTGTTGAAAAAAAACATGGTGGATAATTAGGAGAAATACAGGTACTTGAGGCAGTTAGCTTGTTTTGTGACTTTTGAGTACCTCTCTATTGGTCTGATATATTGTTTACTATGTGAATTGCATCCATTTGTGACCAAGAAGTATCTTTTTGTGTTATTAGTATGGCAACTGAATAACCTTTATTAAACAAGTGCATGAATCATATAAGTAGTGATATGCAAGATACTTGTGTTCCATATGTGTGTAAGGTCTTACTCAGTTCCCATTGTGTGTTGAATCTAGAACTTGCCCTATTAGTGTTTCCATGGTCATAGGATAGGAGTTAGGAAAGGATCATAGGCCATTTTTTATTTTAGCCCACTTTAGCCAAAATGACCTTCCCTATGTGCGTAATATCTTTTGATCCCTGTTTTGAGCCTAATTAGCCTATTTCATTTTATGACACCTCTCACCTTCCCATTTACATCACAATGAACCTGACTTGGGAAAATATCCTAAGTTGAGGGTGGCTATCATAGGGTGTGTCATGTCAAATAATAATGAAGAGCAGAAGAATGAAAGAAATGAATAAAAAGTAGGGTGCAGTGAAAAAGGAATAAGAAAAGAAAAAGTTGGTGTAAAAGATGATAAAAAGATAATATGATAATAGGAAAAAACGCAACCATATTGATCTTGTGTGATCAATAAAAGACAGGAAGAAAAGAAGTTCGATAGTTGAAACTCCAAGAGTTTAGTGTAGTGTCAAGGAGGCATAATCACTCTTAAATATCCATGAATATCATACGAGCCCCTGACCTACATTACAAGCTTAAGAAAAGCCCTATAGTGACCCTTACTAACGAATCGAAAGACTTAGGTACCGATTATAAGGGCAAGCCTATAGAAATTGACATGCAATGTTTGGAATTTCATTCAGAGAGTGAGTCTTATGATTATCCCTATGTTATGTATGTGAATTCTTATAGGAGTGAAAAAGGGATTGCTTTGTTGTGAGGGCACACTAGGTATGTTGCTAGTCACTAACTTTTTAGATAGTGTGATCTTGGTATGGTACAACTGTTATAGTTGAATTTTTTCCATATTTTGATGCTTCTGAGTTGCATGGTTGTTCTTCAAAACATCAACAGTGAGTTTTAAATTGACTAACCTTAGAGATGGTGAATATATTCTGAATTTATATGAGTGGTTAGCCGCTAGATTTTACTTTGTATTCTCTTATTTATGTTATGGTTGCTTGAGGACAAGCAATGTTTTAAGTTAAAGCTTTTAACTCTAAATAATTGCAAGGTATTGAGAAATTTTAGTTGTTTTCTGATTAGCTTACTTTGATTTTTACAGTAAAAGATGAGATGCAGGGGAACCAACAATAATTAAACCATAAAGGTTGAATTCTGAAGAAAATAAAGGATAAGTGTAGCTGACGTCATTTATGATAAGTAGTCAGCTTGGTGATAAGCTATCAAGACCATCATTAACTTTAACTAGAGAATGGGAGTTCAAGAGGTGTTGTGATGTCATTTTGTAATAAGGTGTTAGGATAGTGATAAGGCATCAAGGATACCGTCAGACTTAGGCAGAACATAAAAGCTGAGAAGAAGTCTTGACGACATTGGTGATAAGCCACCAAAATCCTAATAAGCCATCGACATCGTCATCATCCTTAGACAGCAAGAGCCAAAAGTGAAGAGAAGCTGACAATATCTGTGATAAGTCGTCATAATCCTGATAAGTTATCACAGATATCGTCGTCTATTCTCAGGAAAAGCTATAACCTTGATTTAGTTTCCATAGTTAGGTTAAACTATTTAAAGCTTTCTTTTAGGGTTTTCTAGGAACCATTATTCATTATTATTCGACACTTTGAGTTTGGGAACATACTTTGATATTTTCTCTCTCTACTTCAAGACTTAACAGCACAACTATTTGGAGAGATTATTATCAGTATTGGGGGATTTGTCCTTTGTGATCTAATCTACGATTCACTGGTTTTTATTCATCACTATAAGTTTATCTTTCAAATCATGAATTTAATTATATGTTTTGTTCTTTGCGTCATGAGAGGCTAAAATCCATTAACCTAAATCATAGGATACAGGTTTAGGTCTTGATAAGGCTCTAGGTATTCAAGATTCAATAGGTGGTAGGATTTCTTGATAATTCTGATGCATTAATTAACGTCTGTTGGTTGCAAATAGTAGACACACTTTCTCTGATTTGTTTGAGAAAGAAATCAAATATAGTAGGAAGTGAATTAACAATAGGGACTCAAAAATACTTCATTTCATAATCAGTGTTGTAAAAAAGGTTGGTTAACCTAAGGTTAAATCTAGGAAATGAATAGAAATTCCGTAAGTCCAAGAGGATTAGGAAATTAAATGCTTAAGTAGGTCGAGAGACATTTGAGCATAAAATCGAAAAAGATAGCTTGTTATCCTACTCACCATGAGAATCTTGAATCACCTTTAGCATCTATCATGTACCGTCAGCCCTAGTGAACTTAATTCTGGTTATTTAATAAACTCTTGATTAAAAATATCAAAATTAAAGTGAAGCAATTATTCGTGAAACTTAAACCCACCATTTCAGGAAACATTAAACTATCAGTGACTTAAATTGCAAAAACTTCTGGTCACACCGTATTCCCTGTGGGATTTGTCCCCAACCTAGATTGGTTTTATATTGACAACGATCGCTTGCACCCATTCATGAGTATAATTTGAGCGTTACCAGGAAATTTTCACCAATTTTAAAAGATGCATCCAGGGTTAAAAAGGTCAATTTCCCACCCCTATTTAAACCTAATAACACATGATTTAGCCATTCTTCACCCAAAATATACAAGTTTATCTAAATTTTCTCTCAAGAACAAACTAGGGTTTCAATTGGAAATTCAATTTCGAGAAAATCTCTCCATCAATCTTCGCTAAATCAAGAACTAAGGTATGTGTTGTGTTGATTTATGGATTTCTTTCATCCATAAAGCTCAAGAACCCTATTTTAAATTATGAATCATGATTATTATGTCGTGGGTTGCTCAAGTTATATGATGGTTGTTGTTTGATTCGCATGTTGGGATCCTTATGTGAAATTATGAAAACTGCATTAGCATATAAATTAAAATCCGTGAAATTAGGTGGTTTATGATTTGTAAAATTTGATGATTTCACCTATGCTTTAACTTGTGTATGTAAGGTATTAGATGAAATGCCTAATGCGATAGAAATGATGCACTATCTCTAAATTGTGAGCCAAATGACAATGTATGCTTAACCTTATGTTCAAAATGACTTTCATGATATTCTTATGTATTGAAATTGCTTGTGGGATTGCTCATGAGTTAGCCTTATCATATTATACTATGTCTAGATGGTATCTTATTCATGTACTAAGCTGCCATAATCAAATTCCCATGAAATATCTCAAACTATTGTATTATAGATTGTTGATGTTGATCATGTATTCAATAATTTCATGCCTTGTCAGTCTCCTTCCATCGAGTCTTGGGGGTACTTGTAGCCAAAAAATGTAGTTGTGTTCCTAGAGTCGGTGACATGTTTTCACGATCTCCTAAGTCAAGCCATGATCCATAGAACTCAGTCAGTCATGCGACTCAGGAAAGCTCAGTAATTGAGTAATCTCAATAGCATTTCATCTGTTAATGGACTACATGAATTTAGTGTAGTCCAGTTCAGTTAATTATGTTCAGTGTCTATTTATATGAGAGTAGGAATTAGCACTGAGTGAACCAAAGGATGGGAACACACACTATTAGATAAGGGTGTGATTCATAGAAGTCATCCTTGTATTCCAGAACTATGTAGCCAACATGGGTTCAGACATCAACACTATAAGATGAAGGTTGATGAGGTGGATAAACACTGTCAGCTGAGGGTCCCACCATTCTCTTTTAGGGAAACTGCCAGATGAGTGTCAGCCACAGTTTGTCTTTACCAGTGGCACGGTAGTGACACCCTTCCAATCAGGGCACATATTGGACCCCAGCTCAGCTATTGTCGTGTATTTTCGGGTATGTCAGTTAGATACTACTTCACACAGTTTCAATTACATAATTCAGGACTATTAGATACTATTAACTCAGAACAGTACGGAACTCAACTAGTTTTATCATAATCTAGACTATTAGATATAGTTTCTTAGAATCAGTTATTTCTGTTATACAATTATCAATACCTCTTGTTGTCAGCACACAGACTCAGTAATCATGTCATCCCGAACTCAGTTACAGTTATTATGTATTCATGTATGTATAATCACGTTCAAATTATTCAGTCAGTTAGTATAGATCATCTATACAAAATCATTGCATTTAGCCTACTTCACATGCATACCAGTATATTCAAAGTACTGATGTATTTGTGCTATGGTGTCTTATACCATAGGTTCAGAAGCACGAGCACTAGAGAATCAGTAGCATTCCAGACTCTACAATAAGAGTTAGCAGTGAGTTCTCATCTTTTGAGGACATGATCATTTCTTTATTATCTCATTAATTCGTTTATTAGTTAGAGTTAGTTGGGGACATCTCCCATCATCTGCTTATTCAGACAGTTATGTTGTAGACGCTTTTTAGACTACATAATGTTTAGACAATTTTGTTTTTGGAATTTATACCCTATCCCAGATATTATATTGTTTTTGGATATTATGATATAGTTTGAACATTATGGTCTTCAAGTTCATATTTCTGTATTATACAATATATCATGTAGAATACAGGCACAAATATTAGTGATGGGTTAGCTTGTGGTCCTTCGGGATTATGAGCACCATGTAGCATTTTGGGTAGCAAATTTGAGGTAGTACAAACTTTGTATCAAAGCTTAAGGTTCAACAGTGTCCTAGGAAGTCTAAAATCCACATCTAGTAGAGTCTTGTGCATGATGTATTGTGCACTACATTTATGTACAGGAGGCTATGAGATATTTTAGGACAGTTTCCCTTCTTTCAGTATTCATGTCATGCCAGTATGCATAATCTCAAGTCAATATCTTAGTCTAATACATTCTCCCTTTCATCTATAAAATAAGCCTCCTAGAAGAAAAAATGGCAATCAGTCATCCCATCAGCCCGAAGAACCTTTGGGCAAAGATGTTTCTCATGCAGAGTTTAGATATGCATTCACTACTCTTACTCAGTCAGTTGCGACTATGAATGAACAACCATCTATTATTTTGGCCAACCCAGAGGACAATTAAGCTGGAGCCAGGATTCTAGACTTCACCCAAATAAATCCTCCATCCTTTCTTCGGTCTAAGTCAGATGAGGACCCTAAGGATTTCATCGATCGGGTTTAGAAAATTAGTGACATTATGTGAGTATCACCTATTTGGAGAAGTGGGAGGAGTTTGCCTCTTCTTTCCTAGATAAGTTCTTTTCCCTATAACTTAGAAAATCTAAGGTGCTAGAATTTATCAACATCAAGAAGGGCAATAAGATAGTGAAAGAGTATTCTCTTAAGATTTCTCAATTATCTAGATATGCTCTTCATGTTATGAGTAATTTTGTTTCTGCGGTGAATGTTAGTGTGGTTAATGAGTGCAGATTCACGATGTTGAATAGTGACATGAACATTATCAGGCTTATAACCCATGCTAAGCAGATAGAGGAGCAAGAGATTAAGATAAGTAGAATAAGAGAGCAAGCACAAGTAGTTTCAACTTTTCTCAGCCTGCGTCATAAGGAGGGAATCGTTATCAATTCTATCCTAATTCATCCGTTCCAACTCCTTCCTCATCCAGTGCTCCAGTTCCTAAGTTTAAGAAGGGTAACAATGATAGGGCGCCAGGCTCTATGTCTCAGGGAAGTATTACCAGTGCCTACACCAATCCTCTTTACCAAATATGTGGAAAGCACAATCAGGGTACTTACAGGGCTAGGAGTGATTTGTGTTTTGGATATGGCAAGCCAGGACACAGAGTCAGAGATTATCCCCTGTCAAGTTATCTGGGTCAACAGAATTGTTCCTCAGCTAAGTCCGATCGCCCAAATCAATAGGGTGCCACTTCCAGTGCTACTAGTGGGCAACGCACAAATTGAATTATTCTCTCCACTCCCAGCTAGATCAAAAAAATTCTCCTGAGATTGTTACTGGTACATTACAGATCTTTCACTTACATGTTTACGGGTTGCTAGATCTTGGAGCTTCCTTATATTTTGTTACTCCTTATATAGCTACTGATTTTGGAGTCAGTCCTAAAACTCTAGCAGAGCCTTTTTCAGTATGTACCCCAGTGGGTAAAACCATCAAAGCCTAGCAGGTATATAGGAACTTCCCGATTATGATATTTTAGAAAGTCACCTCAGTAAACTTAGTTGAATTAGAGATGACTGATTTTGACATCATTCTCAGCATGGATTGGCTTCATTCCTACTATGCCATAGTTTACTGTAGAAATAAAATAGTTCATTTCTAATTTACAAATGAAACCATCTATAAGAACTCACAAAATTCTCTCGTAGTCTGATCCTTAGAGGGTATTTAGTGAAGCATAAATCTGGACCTAAAATGTTGAGAAGTGCCTTTCCAAGTGAGATATATTTTAAATCATGTAGAATTTCACTAATATTGAGACTAGTATGTTCAGATTTCAGTCATTGAGATGAGTAAATTCAGTTAATCTGCTTTAGTATCATCAGTTTCTGAGATCACTCACTAGATGGGACTGATCATTATTTCAGTACTTAGTTTTCTATATCAGGTGATTTAGTTGTTCAGTATCTCAATAGTAGGAGGAACTTTAGATCTTAGTACTGCGGTATCCAAGATTTAGTATTTCGAGTTGTGATGTTTTTAGTTATGGTTTATCCATTCATACATATGTCCTCATTCAGTATTCTCATGATTATTCAGTTAAGTAATTGTTCAAGCATAAGCCCTTGTATTTAGAGTTACCTCATCTTCATACTCAGTATATTCTCGTACAGACCCATTTGTGCTATGGTGTTTTATTTGACACCATAGGTTCAGAGGCACGAGATCCAAAATACCCCTAGCAACTCAATCCTAGTCAGAAGCAGTAGATGTAGTCGTGAGTCCTCTTGATTCGAGGATGATCCTTATTTTATTATCGTATCATTATTAGTTTATTTTAAGTATATTGAGTTATTTGGGGACATGTCCCATCAAATCCACCGTTATGATAGTTTAGAGGCTTTTCGAACAGATGTATCAGTATTCAGTTTTTAGTTTTGATTATATTTAGATATTTTTAACCTAATGGCCAGTTTTGGTATTTATTATCTATATTATGTAGTGGTCGGGTATGGATAGCTGTAAAGGGTTAGGTTGTGGTCCTTCGGGATCAAGAGCACCGTGTGATATTCTGGTTCAAGAAAATTAGGTCGTTACAAACTTGGTATTAGAGGCTAAGCTTCAATATTGTCTTAGCAGTCTAAAATCCCATATCTGTTAGAGTCTTATGCATAGGTGTGTTACGCACCAGATTTATGTACGAGAGGCTATAAGATGTTTTTAGGGGAAGTTTCCCTTTTTTCTATTTTTATGTTGTGTGAGTAAGCATGAGCTTAAGTTGATCCTTAGTTTAATACACATTTTGTTCCATTTATAGAGTATGCGTCCTTGAAGAGATAGTGCCTATGGGGTTGATGACAGGCTACCTCTGCTAGTAGATCCTGAGAATGAGAATGTGTCATATTCAGTGCTTTGGGTATCTTTTCAGGTGCTAGTCCAAGCTGTGACTAATGTTCAGGGTAACCATCAGGCTGTAGCCCTACCTCAATAAGATGGCGGTGTTTCCATATCCAGAATATTTCATGAGGATGAGCCCGCCAGAATTCTTTAGGTCACTAGCAGGTGAGGACCCAGACATTTATCTAGAAGAGGTAAGGAAGATCACATAGATTATGCATGTTTTTGAGAAGGAGAGGGTAGAGTTAGCATCTTATAGGCTGAAGGATATTTCTTATGATTGGGGAGTGATAAAGAAGAAGAGTAGAGAGGAGGGTGTAACTCCCATGACTTGGCAAGAGTTTCAAGATGAATTTCTAGATAAGTTTTCCTGGTTAAAGATGAGAAAGGCTAGGTAGAGGAGTTCATGAACCTAAGTCAAGGCTCCATGACAATGAAAGAGTATATATAAGTTTGTGACTGGTGTATCCGAGTAAGTGTTGAAAGAGTGTAGGGCTACTATGCTCAATAGAGATATGGACCTTGCTAGACTGATGATGCATATGTAATAAATTAAGGTAGATAAGACAAAAGAAAGAGAGAAAGTGAGTAAGAAAGATAGAATAGGTAGTCATGGTACCTCTCAGGCAGAGTCCTAGGGTGGTAGCCGTTCTCAGCCTAGTCAACAGTTTTTAGTCCCAGCTCCAACTTTAGCTAGTGTACCAGCACCAAAGTTCTGGGATGTAAGTCATGATGGGGCGCCAGACCCCAAAGCGTAGAGTAGTGCTAGTGGACTTCGTAACTATCTACTTTGTGGAGAGTGTGGCAAGAGCTAAATAGGCATGTGTATAGCCGGCAGTGATGTGTTATTTTTGTGTGGTAGGCCAAGTTATAGAATGTGAGAATGTAGAGTGCTAGCTCAGAGGTGTAGATAGTTTCATATGTAAGGTGCCTCTTCTGGTTATAGTACTGGTCAGCGTCAGAACAGACTTCATGCACTTTAGACCCCACCATAATCAGGAAAGGTTCCCTGATATAGATTCGGGTATGTTATGAGTCCTTCATCTTTACGATATGAATTATTAGATCCTTTGCTTCCATTTTGAGCTTATATGCCTGCATGTGTCATGTATTAGTTTCAAATCTTAGTCGGTCAATCATGACCCAGTTCGTAGGTGCCCCATGCACTGCCCCAGTATTTCAGCAAAGTGTGTTTAGAGGGACATAGAGTGCCAAGAAGGAGATACCCTATGATATTGCAATGCATTCATGTCCTTAGACTCATTTAGTTGTATGTTCAGACACTCTTTATGAAGTTAACGTCAGTTGTCATTGCATAGCTATTCATGCTTTCTAGATTTAGTATAGTCAGATAATCATGCCTTAGATATGCATGTTCAGTTGAAAGAATTCAGTTTTTTAGTAAATTTTTTCATTCATTCGTGAAAGCAACTCAGTTATGAATCCATGCATCAGATATACATGTCTATTAAGAGAATTTAGCTTATGAGTAGCATCAATCGAGTATTCCATGCATCAGATATGCTTGCCCAGTATGAGAGCATAGTATATTAGTAGTTCCAATTGCATGATCATGTTTCAGATTCTCTTAGTCTAAGCCTTATAGCGTGTTCAGTGAAGCATAGATCTGGACCTAAAATATTGAGAAGTGCCTTCTCGAGTGAGAAATAGTTTAAACCATGTATAATCTCCCTAATATTGAGAGTAGTAAATTCTGCTTTCAGTCATATATATGAGTAGATTTAGTTAATCAGCTTTAGTATCATCAGATTTTATGAGAACTCACTCGATGGGACTAATCTTGATTTTAGTACTCTGTTTTCAATATCAGGAGATTCAGTTATTCAGTATCCTATTATTAGTAGTGAGTTCAGATGTTAGTAAAGCAGTATCCAAATTTTAGTATTTTGAGTTGCAATGTTTTCAGTTATGGTTTGTACTTTCATGCATATGTCCACATTTAGTACTCTCATGATTTTTAAGTTAAGTAAGTGTCCATGCATAAGCCCTTGCATTTAGACTTACCTTATATTCATACTCAGTACATTCCTATATTGAAACATTTGTGCTATGGTGTTTTTTTTGATACCATAGGTTCAGAGGCACGGGATCTAGATTAAGCCTAGCTGCTCAGTCCCAGTCAGTAGCAGTAGATATAGTCGTGAGTCCTCTTTATTCACGGATAATCCTTATTTTATTATCGTATTACATTTAGTTTATTTTTAGTAGACTGTGTTAGTTGGGGATATGTCCCATCAACTCCACAATTATAGCAGTTTAGAGGCTTTTTGGGCAGATGTACCAGTGTTAAGTTTTCAGTTTTTAGTACTTTAGATGTTTTGAATCTTATGGCCAGTTGCGGCATTTATTATACATATAATGCAGTGCTCAGGTATAGATATTAGTAGAGGTTTAGCTTTTGGTCCCTCGAGATCATGAGCACCGTCTGACATTCCGACTCTAAAAAATTAGGTCATTACAAAATTGGTATCAGAGCCTAAGGTCCAATAGTGTACTGGGAGTCTAAAAAGCCGCATCTAGTAGAGTCTTCTACATGGGTGTATTGCGCACCACATTTATGTATGAGAGGCTATAAGATGTTTTTAGGAGCAGCTTCCCTTCTTTTAGTGTTCATGTCGTGCGAGTGAGCATGAGCTCCAGTTGATCATAAGTATAATACACCTATTTTTTCTATTTATAGAGTATGCCTCCTCGCAAAAGTAGTGCCCCTAGAGTTGATGACCATCCAACTCAGCCAGTGGATCTTGAGAATGAGAATGTGTAACATACAGAGTATCAGGTAGATTTTCAGGCGCTAGCCTAAGCTGTGACTGATGTTCAGGGTGACCATTAGGCTGCAGCCCTACCTCAGTAAGTTGGGGGTTCAGCCGCAGCTAGAATTAGTGATTTCATGAGGATGAGCCCGCCCGAATTCTTTGGGTCAGCAGCTGGTGAGGACCTATAACTTTATTTAGAAGAGGGGAGGAAGGTTACAAAGATTATGCTTGTTTTTAAGAAGGAGAGTGTAGAGTTAGCATGCTATAGGTTGAAGGATATTACTCATGTTTGGGTAATGATGTGGGAGAAGAGTAAAGGGGAGGGTGCAGCTCCCATGACTTGGCAAGAGTTTCAAGATGCCTTTCTAGAAAAATTTTTCCTATTAAAGATGAGAGTGGCTAATGTAGAGGAGTTCATGAACCTAAGGAAAAGCTCCATGGCAGTGAAAGAGTATTTTCTTAAGTTCAACCGGTTACCTAAGTATACTCCTGACTTGATAACTAACCCTTGAGCGATGTGAGTAAGTTTGTGACTGGTGTATTGGGGTTTGTGTTGAAAGAGTGTAGGGCTTCTATGCTCAGTAGAGAATCAACCTTGCTAGAATGATGATGCATGCATAGCAGATTGAGGCAAATAAGACAAAAGAAATAGAAAGAGTGGGTAAGAGTACTAGAATATGTACTCATGGTTTCTCTTAGGCAGGGTCCCAGGGTGGTATCTGTTCTTAGCATAGTCAGAAGTTTTCAGTCCTATCTCCATCCACAGCTAGTGTTCCCACAATAAAGTTTGGGTATGTCTGTCATGATGGGGCTCTAGAACCCAAAACCCAAAGTAGGGCTAGTGGTGTTCGTACCTATCCTCTTTGTGGAGAGGGTGGAAAGATCCGCCTAGGCATGTGTAGAGTCAGCAGTGATGTGTGCTTTGGGTGTGGTAGGCCTGGTCATAGAATACAAGAATGTAGAGTTCTAACTCAGAGGGGTAGAGAGTTTCATCAGTGGGCGGTCCCTTCTGGTTCCAGTAGTGGTCAGCGTCAGAACAAACTTCATGTGCTTCATACCCCACCATGATTAGGAAAGGTTTGCTGATATAGATTCGAGTATGTTATGAGTCTTTCATCTTTACGATATGCGTTGTTAGAGTTTTTGCTCTCATTTTGAGCTTATATGTCAGCATGAGTTATGCATTAGTTTCAGATCTCAGTCGGTAAATCATGACCCTGCTCGTAGGTGCTCCGTGCACCGCCCCAGCATTTCAGTAAAGTGTGTTTAGAGGGACATAGAGTCGTAAGGGGGAGATACCCCATGATATTGAATTGCTTTCTTTTCCTTAGACTTATTCAGTTGAATGTTCAGACTCTCTTTATGAAGTTAACATCAGTTATCATTGCATAGCCATTCATGCATTTGAGAGTCAGTAAAGTCAGACATTAATGCCTTAGATATGCATGTTCAGTAGAAAGAGTTCAGTTTTTCTGTATATTTAGCCATTCATTCAGGAGAGCAACTTAGTTATGGATCCATGCATTAGATATTCATGTCTATTATGAGAATTCAGCTTATGAGTAGCTTCAGTCGAGTATTCCATGCAATAGATATGCGTGTCCAGTGTGAGAGCTCAGTATATCAGTAGTTCCAGTTCATGATCATCTTTCAGATGCTCTGATTCCTTGAGTAAGCTCCATTGATCAGTATTCTTAGCCTATCAAGAGATATTCTAGGACTAATGTTTCCAAGGGTAAGATATTGTAAGACCCCACAAAATTCTCTCATAGTCTAAGCCTTAGATCGAGTTCAGTTATGCGTAAATCCTGCCCAAAAAGATTTAGAAGTGACTTCATAAGTGAGAAATATTTTAAATCATGTAGAATTTCCCTAATATTGAGATTAATAAGATCTGCTTTAAATCATTTATATGAGTAGTAATTTCGGAGATCACTCACTAGATAGGACAGATCTGTATTTTATTACTCTATTTTCTATATCAGAAGATTCAGCTATTTAGTATATCAGTATTAGTAGTGAGTTCACATGATAGTAAAGAAGTATCTGAGTTTCAGTATTTTGGGTTGCATTGTTTTCAGTTATGGTTTGTGCATTCATACATATATCCTCATTCAGTATTCTCATAATTATTCAGTTAAGTAATTGTTCATGCATAAGCCCTTGCATTTAGCCATACCTCATCTTCTTAATCAGTATATTCCTATATTGATGCATTTGTGCTATGGTATTTTTTTTGACACTATAAGTTCAGAGGCATGAGATCCAGAGTACCCCTATTAACTCAGTCCTAGTCAACTACTATAGACGTAGCCGTGAGTACTCTTCATTTGAGGTTGATCCTTATTTTACTATCATATTAGATTTACTTAATTTTTAGTAGACGGAGTTAGTTGGGGGCATGTACCATCAACTCCATAATTATGACAGTTTAGAGGCTTTTCAAGTTGATGTATCAGTATTCCGTTTTTAGTTTTAAGTATTTTTAGATGCTTTAAATCTTATGGCTAGTCTTTGCATTTATTAACTATATTATGCAGTGCTCAGGTACAGATCTCAGTATAGGGTTAGATTGTGGTCCTTCGGGATCATGAGAACTGTATGACATTTTGGTTCCAGAAAGTTAGGTCGTTACAAGCTTGGTGTCGGAGCCTAAGGTTCAATAGTGTCCTAGGAGTCTGAAAAGCCGCACCTAATAGATACTTGTACATGGGTGTGTTGCACCCTATGTTTATGTACGAGAGGCTATAAGATGTTTTTAGGAGTAGTTTCCCTTTTTTTAGTGTTCTTGTTTTGTGAGTGAGCATGAGCTCAAGTTAATCCTTAATCTAATGCACCTCTTTCTTCCATTTACTGAGTGTTCCTCCTCACAGAGATATAGCCCATAGGGTTGATGTCCAACTACCTCAGCCAAAAGATACTGAGAATGAGAATGTGTCATATAAATAGTTTTAGGCATCTTTTCAGGAGATAGCCTAAACTGTGACTGATGTTCAAGGTAACCGTCAGGCTGCAGCCCTACCTTAGTAAGATAGGGGTTCAGCCATAGCCAAATTTAGAAATTTCATGAGGGTGCAGCTCCCGTGACTTGGCAAGATTTGCAGGATGCCTTTCTAGATAAGTTTTTATTGATTGAGGGTAGAGAGGCTAAGTTAGACGAGTTCATAAACCTAAGGCAAGGCTCTATGAAAGTGATAGCGTATTGTCTTAAGTTTATCCAGTTAGCTAAGTATTCTCCTTACTTGATAGCTCACCCTAGAGTCAATGTGAGTAAGTCTGTTACTGGTGTATTCTAGTTAGTGTTCAAAGAGAGTAGGGCTGCTAAGTTTAATAGAGATATTGATCTTTCTAGAATAATGACGTATGTCTATCTGATAAGGTAGATAAGACGAAAGAAAGAGAGAGAGTGAGTTAGAGAGCCAAAACAAATAGTCATGGTTTCTCTCAGGTAGGGTCCCATGGTAATAGTCGTTCTCAGCATAGTTAGAAGTTTTCAATCCCATTTGTATCCTCAGCTAGTGTACCCGCACCAAAGTTTAGGGATGTCAGTAATGATGGGGTACTAGTGTTGTTCGTACCAATCTGCTTTGTTTAGAGTGTGGCAAGAGCCACCCAGGCCTTTGTAGAGCCAGCAGTGATGTGTTCTTTTGGTGTGGTAGGCCAAGTTACAAAATACAAGAATGTAGAGTTCTATCTCTGATGGGTAGAGAGTTTCATCAGCAGGGTGCCCCTTCTAGTGCCAGTAGTCATTAGCGTTAGAACAGACTACATACGCTTCATACCTACCAAGATTAGAAAAGGTTCCCTGATATAGATTTGGGTATGTTATGAGTCCTTCTTCTTTATGATATCCATTTTTAGATACTTTGCTCCTATTCTGAGCTTATATGTCAGAATGAGTCATGCATTAATTTCAAATCTCAGTCAGTCAATCATGACCCAGTACATAGATGCCCCGTGCACTGCCCCAGTATTTTAGTGAAGTGTGTTTAGAGGTACATAGAGTCCTAAGGGGGAGATATGCCATTATTTTTTATTGCTTTCATATCTTTAAACATATTCAGTTGCATGTTCAGACTCTCCTTATGAAGTTAGCATCAGTTATCAATGCATAGCCATTCATGCTTTCGAGAGTTAGTACAGTTAGACATTCATGCATTAGATATGCCTGTTCAGTTTTTCTGTTTATTTAGTCATGCATTCATAAGAGCATCTCAGTAATGGGTCCATGCATCAGATATGCACGTCTATTCTGAGAATTCAGCTTATAAGTAGCTTCAGTTGAGTAATCCATGCATCAGATATACGTGTCCAGTATGAGATCTCAGTGTATCAGTAGTACCAGTTGGATGATCATGTTTAAGATGCTCTCGTTCCTTGAGTAAGTTCAGTTGATAAGTATAATTAGCCTATCAAGCAACATTTGAGGAAAGATTTTCCAAGGGGAATATATTGTATGACCCACAGAATTCTCTCATAGTTTAAGCCTTAGAGCGTGTTCAGTGAAGCATAAATCCAGCCATAAAAGATTGAGAAGTTCCTTTCCAAGTGAGAAATATTTTAAACCATGTAGAATTTCGCTAATATCGAGAGTATTAAGTTCATATTTCATTGATTGATTTGAGTAGATTCAGTTAATTAGCTTTAGTATCATCAGTTTCCGAGATCACTCATTATATGGGAATGATCTCCATTTCAATACTTAATTTTCTATTTTAGGAGATTCAGTTGTTAAGTATCTCAGTATTAGTAGTGAGTTCAGATGTTATTAAAGTAGTATCCGAGTGTCACTATTTTTAGTTGCAATGTTTTTAGTTATGGTTTGTGCATTTATGCATATGTCCTTATTCAGTATTCAGTTAAGTAATTGTTCATGAATAAGCCCTTGCATTTAGCCTTACCTTATCTTCATACTCAGTATATTACGATACTGATGCATTTATGTTATGGTGTTTTATTTGCCACCATAGGTTCAGAGGCAGGAGATCTAGAGTACCCCTAGCAGCTTACTCCCAGTCAACCACAGTAGACGCAGCCGTGAGTCCTCTTCATTTGAGGATGATCCTTATTTTACTATCATATCAGATTTAGTTTATTTTTAGTAGACAAAGTAAGTTTAGTACATGTCCCATCAACTCCAAAGCTAAGACAGTTTAGAGGCTTTTCGAACAAATGCATTAATATTCAGTTTTTAGTTTTGAGTATTTTTAGATGTTTGGAACCTTATGGTTAGTTTTAGTATTTATTAGCTATATTATGCACTGCTCAGGTATCGATATCAATAGAGGGTTATCTTGTGGTCCTTTGGGATCTTGAGCACCATGTTACGTTCCGATTCTAGAAAATTAGATCAGTACAAACATCATATTAGAGCCTAACGTTCAATAGTGTCCATGGAGTCTTAAAAGCTACATCTAGTAGAGTCTTATGCATGGGTGTGTTGTGCGCCACATTTATGAATGAGAGGCTATAAGATGTTTTTAGGAGCAGTTTCCCTTCTTTCAGTGTTTATGCCATGCGAGTGAGCATAAGCTAAAGTTGATCTTCAGTGTAATACACCTCTTTCTCCAAATTATAGAGTATTCCTTCTCACATAGATAGTGCCCATAGGGTTGATGACCATCCACCTTAGCCATTAGATCCTGAGAATGAAAATGTCTCCTATAAAGAGTTTCGGGCAGCTTTTCAGGCACTAGCCTAAGCCGTGACTGATGTTCAGGGTAACCATCAGGCTGTAGCCCCACCTCAGTAAGATGGGGGTTCTATCACAACCAGAATCAGAGATTTCATTAGGATGGGCCCACCATAATTCTTTGGGTCAGTAGCAGGTGAGGACCCACAGCTTTATCTAAAGAAGGAAAGAATGATCACCCTGATTATGCATGTTTCTGAGAAGGGGATTGTAGAGTTAGCATCCTATAGGATGAAGGATATTGCTCATGATTAGGTAGTGAAATGGAAAAAGAGTAGAGAGGAGGGTGCAGCTCCTATGACTTGGCAAGAAATTCAGGATTCCCTTCTTAGTTCCTACTAGAGATGAGAGATGTTAAGGTAAAGGAGTTCATGAACCTAAGGCAAGGCTCCATGAAAGTGAAAGAGTATTGTCTTAAGTTTGACCAATTAGAAAAGTATGCTCCTAACTTGATAGATGACCCTAGAGTGTGTATGACTAAGTTTCTCACTGTTGTATCTAGGTTAGTCTTGAAAGTGTGTAGGGATGCTATGCTCAATTGAGATTTGGACCTTTCTAGACTAATGATACATGCGCAGCAGATTAAGGCAGATAAGATCATAAAAAAGAGTGAGCAAGAGAGCCATAACAGGTAGTCAAGGTTTCTCTCAGGAAAGTTCCTAGTGTTATAGACGGTCTCAGCATAGACAAATTATTTTAGTCCTAGCTCCATCCTCAGCTAGTGTACCCATACCAAAGTTTAGGATGTAGTCATGTTGGGGAACCAAACCCCAAAGCCTAGAGTAGTGCTAGTGTTGTTCCTACCTATTCGCTTTGTGGAGAGTGTGGCAATATACACCTAGGCATGTGTAAATTCGACAGTGATGTGTGCTTTGGGTGTAGTAGGCCAGTCCATAGAATTCGAGAATGTAGAGTGATGGCTCAAAGCGGTAGAAGGTTTCATCCGTGGGGTGTCGTTTATGGTACCAGTAGTGGTCAGCATCAGAAAAGACTTCATGTATTTCAGACCTACCATGATTAGGAAAGGTTACCTGATATAGATTTGGGTATATTATGATTCCTTCATCGTTAAGATATGTATTGTTAGATCTTTTGCTCTAAATTTGAGCTTATATGTCAGAATGAGTTATACAATAGTTTCAAATATCAGTCGTTCCATCATGACCCAGTTTGTAAGTGCGCCGTGCACCACCCTAGTATTTTAGCAAAGTGTGTTTAGAGGGACATAGAGTCCCAAAGGGAGATACCCCATGATATTGCAATGCTTTCATGTCCTTAGACTAATTCAGTTGCATGTTCAGACTCTCCTTATGAAGTTATCTGTTATCTTTGCATAGCCATTCATACTTTTGAGAGTCAGTACAATCAGACATTCATGATAGGACTGATGGTTTCATCAAGTTTTTCATGTCTCATTGCTCAAAAAGTATATAGGTGATCTATCAGTCATAGTCCCTGTTGAGGGCATCGACATTTAGAGCAGCCTCTCTTATGAAGAGATTCCAGTCAAAATTCTAGACTATCAGACTCGTAAACTAAGAAACAATAAAGTCCCTTTAGTTAAAGTTTTTTGGCAAAATCAGTCCATTGAGGGAGCTACATGGGAAGCAGATGTAGACATGCATTCCAAGTATCCTTACTTCTTTTTTGCTAACTCAGATCAAGCTCAAGGTAACATTTCTTCTTAAGCTCTTCAGTTTTCATGTCCAGATTTTAGTAACAACTGGGTATCAGTCTCATGTTCAGAATTCCATTTTAAACTTGGAACTAACTACCATTGAATATTCAGACATATGTTAATGCATTAGATTAGTCGCATGTTCATGCATCAGACATGCATTCTCCTTGTGAGAAACTCAGTTATCAAAAATCTCATTTATGCATTCATGTATTAGCTCAGTCATAAAATCATGCATCAGATATGTATGCTCAGTATGAATCTCAAAAATGTCAGTCATGTAGTCATGTTTCAATTATTTATGATCAGTATGTACTTCAGCTTATAGTTTCTCCCATCTCAAGAAGTCTCATTCGAGAATGAATGTTCCCAAATAGGAAATATTATAATACCCTATATTTCTATCTAGCTTAAATTAGTTCCAAAGATGTCAAAGACTTATTTTAAAGATGAAACCATTTTTATACATGTGGTATTTTCAAGGTTTTCACTTTTTGTCATGTTGAAAATTCAATAAACTTCCCATCGATATAAGATTCACCCAACTCTGATAATCAGGTAAAACTCTATGACTATTTCAACTTTATATCATAAAACAGGGTCATATTGGTCAGTGACGTGCCGCGCCACAAGCTAAAATGGCAATTGCCCTTTTTCCAGTGTCGCAGCACAATTTTCCTGCATCGTGTCAAACCTCTAGGTCACAAATAAAGTGGCAATGGAATGGCTCCATTTCACACTATTCCCTTATTTCCCAATTGTCAAATTCTAGTGACACAGTGCGATAGCGCCAGTTTGCACTAGGGGTCCAGCTCGAGAAATTTCCACTAATTTCAAAATATGCATCCAGGGTTAAAAGGGTCAATTTCTTACCCCTATGTAAACCCAATAACATGTAATTTAGCCATTCTTTACCCAAAATATACTAGTTTCTCTTAATTTTCTCTCAATAACAAACTAGGGTTTCAATTGGGATTTAATATCAAGAAAATCTCTCCATCAATCTTCGCTAAATCAATAACTAAGGTATGCGTTGTGTTGATTTATAGATTCCTTTCATCCATAAAGCTCAAGAACCCTATTTTAAATAATGATTCATGATTATTATGTTGTGGGTTGCTCAAATTATGTGATGATTGTTGTTTAATTCCCATGTTGGGATCCTTATGTGAAATTATGAAAACAACATTAGCATATAAATTGAAATCCATGAAATTGGGTAGTTTATGATTTGTGAAAGTTAATGATTTCACCTATGCCTTAAGTTGTGCATATAAGGTGTTTGATAAAATTCCTTAAGGGAGAGAAATTTGGTACTATCGCTAAATTGTGACCCCAATGACAATGTAAGCTTTAACCTTATGTTCACAATGACTTCCATGTTATTCTTTTATATTGAAATTGCTTGTGGGATTACTCATGAGTTAGCCTTACGAAATTATGCTATGTATACATGCTATCTTATTCCGGTACCAAGCTATGATAATCAAATGCCCATGAAATATCTTAAACTATTGTATTATGGATTATTGATGTTGGTCATGTATTTAATAATGTCATACCTTGTTAGTTTCCTTCCATCGAGTCCTGGGAGTACTTGTACCCAAAAAATATATTTGTGTTCCTAGAGTCAGTGACATGTTTTAACGATATCCTCAGTCAAGCCATGATCTATAGAACTCAGTCAGTCATGTGACTCAGGAAAGCTCAGTTATCCAATAATCTCAATAGTATTCCATCAGTTAATGGAACTCCATGAATTCAGTGTAGTCCAGTTCAATAATCATGTTCATTGTATATTCAGATGGGAGTAGTAATTAGCACCGATTAAACCCAAGGATGGGAAGACACACTGTCAGATGAGGGTGTGATTTTTTGAAGTCATCCTTGCATTCCAGAACCATGTATCCAACATAGGTTCAGACATGTAAACTGTCAGATGAGGGTTGATGAGGTGGATAAACACTGTCAAATGAGGGTCCTACCATTCTTTTTTGGGGACACTGTCAGATGAGGGTCGCCCATAGCTTGTCCTTACTAGTGGTGCGGTATTGAAACCCTTCAAATTAGGGCGCATATTGGACCCCAGCTCAGTTATTATGGCGTATTTTGGGTTATGTTGGTTAGATACTACTTCCCATAACTTTAGATATAGAATTCAAGACTGTCAGATACAGTCAACTCAGAACAGTATGGAACTCAGCTAGTTCTATCAGAATCTAGACTGTCAGATATAGTCGCTCAATATTAGTTATTTTAGTTATACATTTATCAATATCTCACGTGTCAGTACTCTGAGTTAATAATTATTTTATCATGAACTTAGTTACAGTTATTATGTATTTATGCATGTATTCTCATATTTATATTATCCAGTCAGTTAGTATAGATCATCATGTAAACTCTTTGCATTTAGCCTACCTCACATGCATACCAGTACATTCAAAGCACTGACACATCTGTGTTACGGTGTCTTATACCATAGGTTCAGAAGCACGAGCTCCAGAGCATCAATAGCATTCCATTCTCTATCGTTAGAGTTAGAAGTGAGTCCTCATATTTCGAGGACATGATCATTTCTTTATTATTTCACTAATTAGTTTATTACATGGAGTTAGTTCGGTATATGTTTTATCTTCTCCTTATTCAAACAGTTATGTTTTAAAGTCATTTTCAAACTATATTATATTTAGATAGTTTTGTTATGGACATTTATACCCATCCCAGATGTTATATTTTTTGGATATTATGTTACAGTTTGAACCTTATGGCCTTTCAATTCATGTTTTTGCATTATACAGTATATCATGCAGTATACAGGCACAGATATCGATCATGGGTTAGCTTGTGGTCCTTCAGGGTCATGAGCCCCATGTAGCATTTTGGGTACCACATTCGGGGCATTACATGAGTTCATGATAGTACTTACCCGCTATCACATCTTTAGGCGGCTATATCCCTAGATGATGAAGGAAGCAGTCGTTCTACTCTATCTGCATAGTGATCAGATTTCGGGATCAACTTTGGATTAAAGTGGTGAGCTTTCATCTTTTTGGAAGTCTCCATTTCATGTTATGGAAATTTACATATACTTTAGATACGTTATGTATATTGGTTTTAGATATGGTTAGGGGGTATTTCCTAACCATATGTCAATTTTCTTTTGGTTAGAGGCTTTTGTGGAACTACTATAGGCAGGCATGGGTGGGATCAATATTGGTGTCAGCCTTTGAATTGGAATTGTTATTAGGGATGATATCATTGGATTATAATTCTCACTATTCCAACCTCTTTTATTTTTGGATTATATATACTTATTATGAAACTCTTGTGGTTATGGTTTTACATAATGGTTATATTTGGTGTATGTTATTTGTTGATATCGGACAGTTGGAATCATTTGATAATCATGGATATAGACCTTTCCCAGAGTCTTGGATTATGCAATGACGTTATCTTATTATATGTTCGTAATTCATCTAACTCAGGATATGTGTTGGTCATTAGGTTCGATAAATGGGGTGGTCTCTATTCCTTTTTAGACTTGGGATGCTCATTATGACAAGGCCCTGGTTCAAGTCATGTCAACAACTGTCATGGCATGCTACTAGCGTGCATCCTTGTTGGAAAGGCAATAACATTGTACAATGGACTTGGATTATCGTATGATTGGTGGTATTAGAAAGAAGACTAAATACCTCTAGATTTTATGGTAATATACTGTGTAACTCTTCTCATTATAAGAGGAGTTATCATTTGAAGTTGACCTTAGTAAATTCTTATACATAACTTAATTGGTAAAGAAGCTTCCTGCTTAACTTTGTGATAGAGGTTCGTTTTGACCTTAATTCATATCTAATTCTCTTCCTATTCAAAATAATATATTTAGGTACCTAAGTGTAATTAGAAATCATCTTATTGGGTCTATATACATCAGAAAAAAGGTCATATCTTAGCTTAGAAATTTTTGGGAGTTACAATATCTCCCCCTTGGGATCATTCATCCACAAATAATGATTTTGACTTAAGAGGGAAATGAATAAGCTAAACCAAATAGTTTCTATAGAACATTTGGAACTATATACGATTCGACTAAACTATATGATTAATGTGGTTTTGGAAGTCGACTACCAAGGGAAATAAGGACATGCGTTATGAGTGTGGAAATCATAGACATAACACAAGATATGAGTTCATGAAATCAATAGGGCATTTGAACATAAAGAACTTCTTAGGGTCATGAGTTTGGTCATTGTTTTAATTCAATCAAGAGTCTCAAGGCATAAATAGGGATTCTCTAGACATAGTGAAAAGAGTATTCCCTCCATAGACAATACAATTGAAAGCCTTAAATCTTAGAAACACTTCTCTACTACACTTTTACATATAAATGCTACACTTAAAAAAAATATAAATTATAAGCATCACAAGGGTACAAATGATTACAGAAATCTAAGTCTAACGGCATGATGTTACCATTTTCAAGCCAAAGTAAAAGGTGCAACACGTAAAAGATCATTCTTGCCTAAATCATGGAATTTAGAATCCTACATATTCGTAGGAATGTTAACCCCTCAAAGTAATACATTTTTTAAAAATCCCAATGAACTAACTCCAAGTTATTAATCAATAAGCCACTAGTGCCTAATTTATTCATCCATATGTTAATCAACACAATGTTCAATCCTAATGCTATGACCATTTTATAAACTTCTAAGCCACCAAACTACTTAAGAATTTTTCCATCTTCCGTAACATCTGTACAAATATAAATCTTATGAACTGGTACAGGGAGACACATCAATATATCATCTAATTATTACAAATAGTAAATCCTCGCTTGACCTCCCTTTACATTTATAACCTTAGATAAACCACACCATAGTTTTTCCACATAAAGGAATATCTTACAATGAATTTTTTATAATATATGTGAAATATTCATTTCTGTGTGATTTGACACTTTTACAATTCTCGTAGTTTCTTTGTGGTATTTTTGAGGTATGGGAATGATTGGAGTGATTCTTGGTGTAGTTTAGTATGATTTATGTTATATTGTGGTGTTTGGTGGCTTGAGAAGTCTTATATAGTTGACTTTGGTCAACATTTACTGATCTCTACATTTAATGGAAAATGAACTATGCCAGTTGATCCGAAATGCTGATTTTAGGGTGATAACATACCATGTTGGTAAGGTTTTATGGTTTTATATCTCATTTCGACCCTCTATTCAAAAAGTTGTGAAATTGGGTTTTAGAGTCAACTTTGTAAAAATGATGTCTTATCTAAAATATGATATCACCAATTGATTTGAAGCATCTAATTTGATAAGGTAGCATAGTCTATTAGTATTTTTGAGATTCTAGATGAATCTTGAGGGGTTCATAGAGACTTGGAATTCTCTAAGTCTACAACTAGTGGAGCCTCTAAAGTGCCTCTTTAGCCACTTTGGTTGCTTTAGTGGCTTGCTGACAGTTGTTAATGGTGCCTTAGTTGTCCTTGTTTTCTTTAGCGAACTAGCTACTTTAGGCAGGTAACACTAAGGCAGTACTTGACCAATTTAGTGGTGACCGATAAAACGGCTACTTGACCGCACTAGCTACACCTGACCTGGGTACAAATAATTTTTTTTCTATTTTTCACTATTGTTGGAAACTTGGAGCTTAGAATTTCGTGATTTTGAGTAAGTTCCTCCATTTGTATGCTTGGGTAAGTTCCAAAACACCTACTTCAACTACTTTCCTTCAATCTTTATCATTTAATTCTTTTTCAAATGAAGATTTTAAAGTGAGAACTTAGGGATTTTGGCCCAAAAGGCCTAAATATTATATTTCTCTGAGTTAAACACTAATTTTAATCCATTTTCATGTGGGTGAGTTTGTTATCTAATAATTATCAATTTTCTTTTGTTTTCATCTTCAAAATAATTATTATTTTTGATTTTAAAATGAACTTCACGGTTTTTTTGCTAGTACAGATTAAGCATGGATTTTTGTTTTTTTTTTTACCTTGTTTTTAACTAATTTTTTCTTGTGTTTTCAGTTGTATACTCCTATAAATATGGGATCATATTTCAAAAATAAAAGTATGATTTTACCCTTCTTTTTTGAAAATCCATTATGGGTGTCCATTTAGACCCCTACTTGAAAAAAGACAATATAGGTATAGTTGGCTTTTTTTTTAATGCATAGATCTATATATCCATGTCTTAGTGGATTTTGACTCCATTCATGGGAGTAAGGATTCAAATTAAAGGATAGTGGACCAATTTTTGGTATTGGAGGTATGTTATATCTTAACTTTTTTTGGACTAGGCTGGGTAGCTAATGTTGATACAAAATCATGTTAACGATGTGGAAAACAATCATGAAAATGGCTATATTTATTGATTTTTGCCTTTGTGCGGGCCTTTTTGTTGATATTATTTGGTGTTTTGGAACATTATTTGGTATGCATGATCACATGCAGTGATATTTCATATCACTGGCTATGCATATGTGAAATTGGTTGTATCTTATTGATGAAAAAGCCTTATGTCGTATCAATGGTGACTTCTTTATGTATATTATTCTATTGGCATACGTATTATATTGGATTCATGGATGATTGTATAAATAAGTGGATTTTGGCTCACTGTGTTATTATATTTGTTGGATATGGAATCTCTCATACTGATTGGTTGTGTGTATTACATCCTTATATCATATTCATTTATGAAAGGGCAAAGGTACTAATATACTCTCGAACTTTGATAAATGGTACAAATATACCCTCCGTCATATTTTGGGTACAAATATACCATTACCGTTAATGAAAAAGTACAAATATACCCTTATCACTGACGGCGGGAAACGTGTCACGATCGTGTTCCTCCATTAGTGATAAGGATATATTTGCACCATTTATTAATGTTCGAGGATATATTTATACCTTTTCCATTTTTATAATTTACTTTCTCCGTTCCATATTAATTGATCATTTTATTGTAAATAATTATTTAATATTAATTGTCCATTATACTAAATCAAAAAAATATTGATTAAATTTAAATTATATTATCCTTGTAGTTAATTCATTCTAAAAGTCTTCACATTTGTTTATAAAGTTTTCAAGAAATTTTTAAGAGGGAAAGGACGCGGAAGCAGGCAACTCTCCGTCAGTAAGCCTGCTACTCCTGCCTGCTTCATTAGCTACTTGCTCCATGATTTTACTATATTATCTCTAATTAATTATTATAAGTCATTTATGTATTAAAAAAATAATAATATTTAATTAAAAGTAATTAAATATTTTTATTTTTTAATAAATATATATAATTTTACAAAGATTAACTAATTCAATAAATTAATAATAGTAATAACTAACTATTCTTTGATGACAATATTTTCACTTCAAACATGAGTCTGTTTTCTGTAAAATGGGATAAATACAGTACTCTCATAAGGGCATGAAAAAAATAAACATGATAAATTAATGGATTGAATTGAGTAATCTTTGTGTGGTTTAATTATCATTTAATATCCTTATAGATTAAACCACACAAAGATTACTCAATTCGATCCATTAATATAATTAAAACACAGAAAGATTACTCAATTCGATTCATTAATTTATCATGTTTATTTTTTTTATGCCCTTACAATAGTACTCTGTTCGTCCCATTTTACAAAAACAGACTCATGTTTGAAGTGAAAATATTGTCATCAAAGAATAGTTAGTTATTACTATTATTAATTTATCGAATTAATTAATCTTTGTAAAATTCTATACATATATATATATACATATATATTTATTAAATAATAAAAATATATTATTAATTTTTTATTAAATATTATTCTTTTTTTAATACACAAATGACTTATAATTTAATCAATGCTCTTTTGATTTAGTAGAATGGACAATTAATATAAAATAATTATTTTTAATAAAATGATTCGAATATGGAATGGAGAAAGTAAATTATAAAAATGGAAAAGGTACAAATATACCCTAGAACTTTGATAGATGGTAAAAATATACCCTTATCACTGATGGGGGAACACGATCGTGACACGTGTCCCGTCATTAGTGATAAGGGTATATTTGTTCCTATTGATTAACGTTAAGGGTATATTTGTGCCCAAAGTTTGACGAAGGGTATATTTGTACCATTTATCAATGTTCGATCGTATATTTGTACCTTTTCCTTTTACAAAATATTTATACCACTTTGAAAATATTTGAAACACTTGTTTTTTTAACAGAAAAAATGAAATCTTAAAAACTCTCTACCAAAGGATGTACTGGAGAGGAGATATCGATATTAGTGATAGATATTAGTTGTGTATGAGTTGACAAAACCATCATGGGTGCTACATCGGGAAGCTTTAGCTCTGTAGGTGTATACAGAAGTTGTGTGAGAACCTCATGCATCAAGTCATCATTATCATCATCCCCATTTCATTTTATTTAGATTGTACCTTTATTTTTGTTGCTTCATATCCTTAATGCTTACCTATCTATGTGTATTTCCTTCTTGTACTTGTATGTGTGATATCTATATACTTATGTTCCTTTCTCATAATTGGTATGGTATATGTGAATATTATAAAAGTCTTAGTTCAAATGGCATAGGCTACCATTTTGGAATATTTTTAGGTTTCATCTGATAAGCCCTTAGTGTGTATTTCATATACTTTATTTTCTAGTTTTCTTAGTTGTCCTATAATACCTACTAAGTAGAAGCAGACTGTACTCACCCTTACTGTACCATTTTGGTGCAGATCTAGGTTTGAATATGCCTCACGATGGTTGATTCTGGCGATATTTGTTGCTTTTCAAGGTAGTGGTTTCTTTCCCGCATTTAGAGTTAACTTTTGCTTTTCCTTATTTTAGACCATGTCTTTGTTTGTATCTAGAGATAGAGTTGTTCCTATTTTTGATCTATTTTGTATTTGATCTTGAGTTTTACTCGTTAGTTTTTACACTGCGATGCTCTGTATTGGGATTATGGTACTATATGTTTTGTTATATCCTTGCACTTTGATTATATTGAATGGTTCCTCTTTCTTCTAGAAGCATTACAGTGTGTTATTGTAATTATTTTCCCTTTCGTATCAGCTTGTATGATAGGCTTACTTGTCAAAGCTCACTATGAGAAGTTCCATCTTGACTAGGGATGGCAATGGTGCGGTGCGGTGCGGGTGCGGTGCGGGTTTTTACTAAACCCGTAAATTTTAAAACCGCACCGCACCGCACCACATCACCTTTAAACCCGCATAAACCCGCCCCACATTCATACTCGTACATAACCGCACCACACCGCCCACTGCATGTTTTTATTTTTTTCTTTTTTTTGAAAAAATTGTAACTCCATTGAAAATTATAATATTTTCAAATCTACAACTAGGAAATAATAACTAATTTCTATTGTATCACTTTTCACTAAAAAATTGTTAAAAAGTATAACGTGTACAAGTAATCATATTTTTATAAAAATGAATAGAGATGTTAAAAAAGTTACTATAAAATTATTTATTTGTAGTGTTATAGATGTCGTTTTAAATATTATAAAATTGTAAGTAAATAATACATATAATTTTAGGTATATTCATGCGAACAATACTAACATTAAGCTTTATTTTAATTTAAACCCGCATATACGCATAACCCGCACCGCACCGCACCATTTAAAATGGAATGTATAATAAAAAGGTATATTAGTATCCTGAAAAAGAGGTATTAGAGAAGCCAAGTTTATTAGTATCAATAGTGTTAAAATGGAATGTATAATAAAGGCTCACAAATTAGTACATAAAAATTCACATCTATCTTTGAGAGGCTATAGGATATCTTTAGAAAATTTAACTTATTTTGTTCTTTATCATGCAAATTTCATTCATATTTTGTGTTGTAACTCATATTACATTATTTTCTAGGTAGATCGTAATGATTAGATCTCGTGAGGTTTGAGGTGAGATCCTTTGTCCGAGAAGACAGCCCAGTTTAGAGGGCAAGTGGTGAGTCGTGGATGGGCTTAAGGTAGGGGACGAGCACATGGATTTTTCCTATCTAGAAATAGTTCTAGGTGACTTTCCCCTAAGCCTAGTGTTGAGCATATCGAAGTTGTTGCTCCTACTTCAATTTCAATGAGATCTTCTACCCCAGCCTTTAAGTGGTTATTGGTTCACTTGTTTACCCATTTAGAGGGTGCTCCATTAGGTGCTCTTGGTGTTCCTCAAGATTTATGTACTATACTTATTTCTATGGCAAACTTTTCTTTGTTTCTCCGATTCTGAGTATGGAACCGCAAGTCGTACCTACCTATTCTTTAAGTACTCTGCAGACTATGAGTGTTATTCCCACTTCAGCATCTATATCTGTGTATCATATTTTGAGGTTGGGAGTTTAGTATTCATCTATGTTGCCTCCTTAGGTGGGATGTAATCCATACAGGTTCACCATGCCTTTTCTTATTATGAGTACAGTTGTGTCTTTTGAAGATCAAAAGAGGTTTGAGAGGTTTACTCATTTGGGTCCTTCTTCGTTCAACAGTGTTCTATGATAGAATTGTAATGAGTTCTTGATTGACTATCATGAGAAGTTAAATAAGTGAAGATGCCGATGAGTTATTGATTTACTATCATGAGAATGTACATAACCTGGGTTCACATGATTCACATGGTGTTTCATATACTTGTAAGACCCCATAAAATTCTAAAGCTTAATAGAGTCCATTAAGCATGTCAAGGAGGTCCTAGACTTAGAAAATTTTGGCTACATTCAAGACTTAGCTTAAGTTTGTCCTTCAAAAATTGGGAAATACATTTCACCACCTTAATGTCCTTTAATGATACGTATTTTTATCCATTTATTATCAGGAAGGTCAATATGTGTTCTCAAACAAGTTTTGGATTTTTTGAAAACTTATTTAGATCATTATTGGAATTCAAAAATAATGAACCAACGTGATCTTGGTGCTCCGCATCACCAATCGAGTTAGTCACCAGTTGTGCAGACTGCCAGAGGCAAAATAAATGAGGCTTGACCCATTCATGGAGCGCCACGTCGGGTATAGCATAGCAGCCCAAAATGCATCGTGTCAATCATAGCATCGGTGCCCATTATTTATACATTAAATGTCCACATTTTAAGGGCAAAGGGATAATTTTCCCAACACTATGTAAGGCATAAACGAAGGATTAAGCCTCATTTAAATCAAAATACACCCTTTTCTCTCAAAATCATCTTAAGAATACATTAGGGTTTTCTATTGGGGATCTACATTCAAGAAAATTTCTCCATGAATCATCAAGAATCTTCCATCTAAGGTATGCATATTTTTCATTCATGGACTCCTTTTATCCACGAAGCCAAAGAATCAAGTTTTAAATTAAGAATTGTTCAATTCATTTTATATATTAAATTATGTTCATGCATTGTTGTTGTATGAATTCTAAGATGGAACCTTTATTTTGTCTTTATGAAATTACGCTAATATGTAGACTAAAATCATGAAAATTAGCTGAATTGCGAAGTAAGGTTGTATTAAATTCATTCTTATGCCTAAGCCTTAAATCATGCAACCTAAGTGTTTGATAAAATGCCTAGGAGAATAGAAATTATGCTTGATAGTTAGGTTATGACCCATGTTATGACTGTATGTGCTCCCTTATGTTTAAAATGATTACCATAAGGACTGTTTTGTAATGCAATGGAGTGATGATATAATCATGATATTAAAATGACAAGTTAAGACATGAACATGTGCATTTTAATCTATATACAAGATTATGATAACCATGTGCTTAATGAAATATCCCCTACTATTTTAGTATGAACTGTTGCTATTGGCCATGTATTCATGAAAGTCATTCTTTGTCAGTTCCTTTCATCGAGTCCTAGGGGTATTTGTACCCGAAAAATATAGTTATGTATCCAGAGCCAGTGTCATGTTTCACGATATTCTCAGTCAAGCCATGATTCATAGAACTCACCCAGTTATGTGACTCAGGAAATCTCAGTAAATTCAAAAATCTCAGTAGTATTGCATCAGTCAAAAGAACTCCATGAATTCAGTCTAGTCCAGTTCAGTTAGTTATGTTCAATATATATTCAGATGGGAGTAGGAATTAGCACCGAGAAAACCCAAGGATGGGAACTCACCTGTTATATGAGGGAGTGATTCTTAGAACCAGTCCTTTTGTTCCTAAAATACATAGCTAGCATAGATTAAGACATCATAGCCTTTTAAATGAGGGTAGATAAGGTGGATTAACCTTATATATGAGGATTCTCACCATTCTCACTAGAGTTACTTCTTATATGAGGGTTGCTCATAGATTGTCCTTACCATTGGCGCGGTATTGACACCTTTCCAATTGAGGTTATATATTGGACCACAACTCAACTATATTGCTATTATTTGGGGCATATTAGTTAGATAACTACTTCCCATAGTTTTAGTTACAGAATTATGACTATTAGATATAGTCATTCAGTCTCAGTAATTGAACTCAAATAGTTCTACAGAATTCAGGACTGTCAGATATAGTCAACTCAGAATAGTATGGAACTCAGCTCGTTCTATCAGAACATAGACTGTCATATATAGTCGCCCACTATCAGTTATACCAGTTATCTCAGTTATATGAGTTATGTCAGCTATTAGTAACTCGTGTTACCAGTAATCCATTTAAGGACTATCTGATATAGTTAATCAGACCAGTTCTTTATAATTAGAACTTTTAGAAATAATTATTCCTCTCTCTGTAATGTACCATCAGTTCCCCAGTATTTAGTGGACTCAATTATCAGTATTATTAAACCTAGACGTTAGTAAATTAGTACTAAATACTCATAACCCAGTGTCCGTATGGTCTCAATTATAGTTACTTGTTCATGCATGTACAAGTGTTATGTAGATCATAGACTTCATGCCTTCAGTTTTTCTCTTTTTGATTTTGTTATCCTTTATGTTTTGCTCAAGAAGGATGGGATGAGATTTGGGATGTGAGGCAAGCTTAGCCCTGAGATTTATCAGTTTTCCTTGTTTCCATGCATCGCTGGTATATTGTGGATGAGACCCATGTTATTCATTGGGATTTGGCTTAGTTAGATTAGAGGTTTTATTTTGTTGAGGAGCCTGTCTCTATCTTGGCTGGGGATAGACATTTGAATTCTCAACATATTAAAGTGGTTAAAATCCAATGGAGAAATTGACCAATAGATAAGACTACTTGGGAGGTCAAGTCTGAGATGCACAGTTCTTACCCCCAACATTTTCTTGATTTGAGAATTTTCCCTTACCTTTAGTGTGGGTAAGAAATATATTTTTAGTGGTAGATGATGTAACGACCTAATTTTAGGTGATTTATGTAAAAAATACATTTTAGTATGATTTGACTATTTTACCCCTCCTGTGGTTGCTTTGTGGTAATTCTAGGGTATGGGGATGATTAGCAGTTCTTGGTGCACTTTAATATGATTTGTGTGATATTATGGTGTTTGGTGGCTTGAGAAGCCTTCTAGTTGACTTTGGTCAACATTTATTGATCTGTGCATTGAATGGAAAAATTGACTACACTAGGAAATCTGAAACGTCAATTTTAGAGTGGTGACATAATTGGTATGATTTTATGGATTTCATATCTCATTTCGACCCTTGGTTTGTAATATTGTGAAATTGGGTTTAGGGGGTTATCTTCTTGAAAACACCATCTTTTAAAAAATTTGATATAACCATTGAATTTGTAGTGTCAAACTTGATATGGTGGTACAGTTCATTCTCTTAGTCTTAAGTTGGTGCAACATAGCAGGTGCAGCTACTTAAACGCATCTTTAGCTGCTTTAGCGACAAGATCTAAAGCACCACTTGGCCATTTTAGTGGCTGGCTGATAATGGGTAAGGGTTCTTTAGTAGCCCTTGTCCGCTTTAGGGAAAGGCTCTAAAGTGGACCTTGTCTATTTTAGTGGACTAGTTGCTTTAGGTCGTTGCCGCTAAAGAGGTACTTGACCCCTTTAGTGGTAATCGGTAAAGTGGCTACTTGACCGATTTAGCGGCACCTGACTTTGGTATAGTCCTTTTTTGCTATCTTTCACCATTTTAGAGACTGGTAGATTAGGGTTTTGTGATTTTGAACAATTCCCTCCATTTCTAAGCTTGGGTAAATTCCAAAAAACCTATGTCTACTACTTTCCTTCAATATTTATCATTTAATTCTTGTTTAAATGCGGATTTTAAAGTGAATATTGGAGATTTTGGCCCGAAAGGCCTAAAAATTGTATTTCTTTGATTTCAACCCATTTTTACGTGCATGGATTTCTAATCTTACAATTATCAATTTTCTTTTGATTTCATCTTCACAACAACATCAATTCCTTATTTAAAAATGAATTTCAAAGATTTTTGTTGGTAAAACATAAGCATGATTTTTCTACAATTTGGATCATGTTTTGAACTCATTTTCACTTGGGTTTTTAGTTTTAGGCTCTAAAATTATAGGAAATAAGTTTCTTAAATAAAATCACAACTTTATCCTTCTCTTTTGAAAACCCATTTCGTTGGTCCGTTTTGACCCGACTTGAAAAAAGGAAATATGGGTATCGTTGGCTTTTTTATGATACATAGATTTTATGTTTCTATGTCTTAGTTGATTCTAAGTTCATCGTGCGTGTAAGGTTTTAGCTTGAAGGCTTGCAGTCCGGTTTTTAAAATTCGAGGTAGGTTATGCTTAACTTTCTTTAGATTGGGTTGGGTAGCTAATATTGTTACAAAATCCTATTTATTATGTGGGGAACTAATCATGAAAATGTTTATACTAATTGTTTTGTGCCTATATGTAGGCCTATATGTTGATGTTATTTTGTGGTTTTGGAATATTATTGTTTATGTGTGACCGTGTGGGTACTATATGATATTATTGGCCTTGTATATATGAAATTAGTTGTATATTGTTGATGAAGAAGGCTTATGTGGTATCAATGGTGACTTCCTTAGTGTATATAGTTTTATTGGCATACATATTAGGTTGTATTCATGGATGGTTGGACAAATAAGTGGATTTTTGCTCACTTTGTTGGTATATTGGTTGGTTATAAAATCTCTCATTCTAGTTGGTTGTGAGCACTACATCTTTATTTCATATTCATTCATGAAATATTTGAACCACTTTGGAAATACTAGAAACACTGATTTTTTCTGATAGAAAATGTGGCATCTTATAAACCCTTTTACTAAATGATTTGACAATTAGGAGATATGGATATTTTATTTGATATTGTTTGTATACGGGCTGACGAACTGATCTAAAGGGTATTTATGCACCTTAGTATTGTTATCCGGGCTTATTTAGCTTAATTTCGACGACTTCTATTATGCTTGATGATTAAATCTTGAAATAACTGAGAATATATGTGTTAAACTACTTGATTATAAAGTCTATGGTATGTGTCAAACAAGTTTGGAATCAGTTTTATCACTTAGAGTTTAGATGAGAAAACTAGTGTTATTAACTTGAGCTATGTCTTATTCTAGTTCATCTCGATGGATTATAGTGTGTGTAATGATTTACTAAGGGTATAAGTGTGCAATCATGTGCGGAATAACTTTTTTGTAGTGTTTAAGGTTTAGTTGAAACAAGCCAAGAGTCAAATCTAAGTTAAAGATCAATATGACAAAACTAGTACAATTTCATTAAGTTACTAGTTCATCATCTATGATTGTAAGTTGTTTTGAGCACTAATTCGTGGTTTTTTATGCTATATCCAAGAGTTAAAACTAAGTTAATGATCAAAATGACAAAAGTAGTACTATTAGCTGAAGTTACTAGTTCATCATCTTGGATTGTATGTTGTTTTGAGCACTAAATCCTGGTATTTTATCCTATAGATTGCTTGTTGATTTGATAATTATTATATATGGATGATACATATGCTGGAAATTAATTGAAAACAACATCACAAGGTTGTGAATGGATGGACAAACAAATGGGACAAGATTTGACAAAAAATGGACGTTTTGGAGTAATTGGCGTGCCACGAACCTTAGGCAC
>NC_061116.1:42749518-42768573 GCF_002878395.1 Capsicum annuum
GTGACCTAATGGGCAAAGTTGAAATTTATTGTCTTATGTGATCAATAGAGGAATAATTTAAGTGGGAGGCTTTACCATCTATATTAAAAATAGAAGCAAATAGTTAACAGGAGAGGCGAACCACGTTTAGAAAACCCTATTTTCCATTTGCTTCAAAGGATTTCTGACATCTTTCAGGTTAGCTTCCAAGTATATTAATTATTTTATTTAATTAGTAATTATAAAATGATGTACTTATTAGTTAATCGTTGGATTATGATGGTGTTATAGGGTGTGTTGGGTATATAGTTATGTTATAGCGAAGATTAAAAAAATGGATTTGGGTTTAAATTGATTTTTGTTAATCAAGTAAATACATATATTTGTGATGATTAGTTAATCATTGGAAATACAAATTAGTGTTTAATTAATGATTGTCAATAATTTACACTTATGATGATCATGAAAGGATCTAAACTTTAGTTTTTTTCTTTTTGTACACTACCTTTGATTGGAGTCTTAGAGAAATTAAGGATTATTTAGAGTATGAATTTCTAAATGAGTGTTATTAGATTAATGCTCTTATGTATATTATATGTTAGAACAGATTGTGACCAATTGGAAGCTTTACAGTAGGGCAAGACCATTATAAATTAGCTTGCATTCGAATTCATCGATTGAGGTAAGTTACGATTTAGTTAGAGTTTAGACTTGATTTAATAGTAAGTATGCTCCTAAAATGGATAGTTGTTGAATAGTATTTGGACTTTCTTGAAATTGTTGATGTTTTGATTATTGAAGAGTTTATATATGATAATTTAAAATATAGTTGACGGAATTTTCTTTTGACATTAAGTGTACTTGTAAATTTGGTACATCGTGTTGTATGATATGAGGTAGTGTAAATTTTATATTGATATTACTTGTTATTGAGGATTGGGTACCACACTTTTATAGATATGTATATATTGGATCGGATACCACACCGTATGGATATGTATATCTTGGATCGGGTACCACGCTAGTACGGATATAAATATATGTTGGATCGTGTACCACGCCGGTACGAATATGTATAGTGGATCGGGTACTATGCTTGTATGGTACATGAACGTAGATTTTTCTCTATAGTTCATGACTATTTGGGCAAAATTAAGTCCCACAGCATATTTATACATATTGGTTTTAAGTCTATGGATGTTTATAGTATGGTTGATACTCTTGATAGTTATGCAGCTTGTTTGTAAGCAATGTTTGACCTGTTGTTGTTGTACTGTTGTTTCATTTAATATTTGTTATATGATGATATATGTTTTCATGTTATTTGATTTATGTTGTGTGCACATGCTATTAGATTGAGTTGGCCTATGATACCTAATAGTACATAGGGGCTTGTACAGATACTACCGTGTACTCTTCTTTTGTTGAGTGCAAAAAGTGTTCTAGAGGCTTAGACATGGCCCTACCTCTAGAGTTTGGTAGCATATCTTGACCCAAGGGTGAGCACTCCATCTCCATGATGCCATGGGTCATCTTTTTTTTCTTGTTCATCTTTTGAGCAATGAAATATTCGTTCTTTACTTAATTTTTGGATATCTCTTTAGACATGATTTTTGGTATTAGTTCTTGTACGATGGCTTTTGGGTCTTGATGATATTAGTAAGTAGTATGTTTCACTTCCGCATTATTAATGATTAGGCTTGGATTATTGTTATTATGTTGATTTTATGATAGTATCATTTTAATATTGACTAAGTGATTGGGGAATGGTTCAATTTAGATGGTTCTGAAGATTAGTATGGGTGCAACTCATGACGATTTGTGTTTTGACACCTTTGCCTAAGGTGAAGGTCTTTCTGAGTAAACATATACTGCAGGCTCTTATGATTGAAAATATATTCATATGCACTCAATACAAATAGTGATGCCATATTTTCAATGCAAACACCACAACTAACAATTCCAAATCATGAGTTAGATAATTCCCCTCACGTAAATTCAACTGTCTGGAGGAATAAGATATTACCTTACCATGCTACATTAAAATGCATCCAAGTCCATCACAGGACACATCATAGCATACCACATACTCTTCCGTGCCATCAGGCAAATTGAAAACCTGAACCAAATTTGGCTTAGCATTTATATTCTCAAAATTGCCCACACAAGCATCAAACCACAAAAGTTTACCTTATTCTAAGTCAACTTAGTCAATCGGGCATCTATAGAAGAAAAAATCAGCACAGACCTCCTATAGTAGCATGCTAAACCAAAATATCTTCACATATCGGTTGGAGTCATGGGTCTAGGCCACTTCTTAACCACAGTAACCATTTGCAGATCTACCTTGATCCTTTCAATAGAAATTAAATGACCTTGTAAAGTGACAACGTTCAGCCATAATTCACATTTTGAAAACTTTACATACATTTGCTGCTCTTTCAAGGTCTGCAACGTAACACAGAGGTGATCGACATGATCCACCTATCTTAGAGTACACAAAAATAGCATCTTTGAACACAATGCCAAACAAGTCTAGAAATTAATTAAAAACCCTATTCATCAAATCCATGAATGTTGTTGGGGTATTAGTCAATCCAAAAGATATAAACACCAACTCAAAATTCCCATACCAGGTTTAGAAGGAAGTGTTAGTGATTACCTCATCCCTAATCTTTCATTGATAATACCCGAATAGAAAATTAATCATCGAGATAAACATAGCACCCTGAAACTAATCAAATTAATCATCTATCCTTTTAAGAGGGTAATTATTCTTTATCATCACCTTAATTGACTGCCAGTAATCAATACATATCCAAAGAGATCCATCCTACTTTCTCAAGACTAACATTATTGTACCCCGCGAGGAAACACTAGGATGGATGAAATCCTTATCTAAAAGATCCTTTGATTTCCCCTTACGCTCCTTCAACTCAGTTGGAGCCATTATATATGGAGGAAAAAAAATTAGTCGAGTGTCTAGAACAAGATAAATCCCAAACTAAATCTCTCTATTAGGAGGAAAACAAGAAAGATCAGCAAAGAAGACCTCAGGCAATTCATTGACCATCGGGATGGAATCCAAAGAAAGACCCTCCTAGTTAAAATCTTTAACCAGGACTAAATGATAGAGACAACAATTGGAAATTAATGCCTAAGTTCTAATATACAAAATGAACTTCCTCATAGGAGCTAGAGAACCACCCTCCCACTCAATAACCATCTCTTTAGGGAATTTAAAGACAACCTTATGTGTCTAACATCCTACAAATTCATAGCATGAGTGAAACTAATCCATTTATAATATGACATAAAAATCCACCATATAAAATTTCAAATTTATCCAACATAGTTTCATTACTACAAATAGATACCACACACACTCTATAGACTCTTCAAGTAATCACAGAGTCACCTACCGAGTACAAATAGAAAAAGGCTTCAAAAACACTCTTGACCAAAACCAAAATGCACAACCATAAATGGGTTCACATACGATAAATTGGACCCTGGATCAAGTAAATAGTACACATCATGAGAAAGGTGTTTCAATATACAAAACACAACATCAGGTGAGGCCTCAGACTCCCAATGAGTTGTAAGAGCATAATAATGGTTTTTACTATTGTTGACGACAGATGGTGCACCCTTTGGTGTAGGAGATGAATAAAAGGCTATAGGAACCTTGTTTTCCCTAGAGGCAACCTTACTAACATAATAGTTTCTAAGAATATGCCTTGGCTGACGATAGTTAAAGAACTTGTCCTTCCTTCATCACATAAAACAAGATAATAATGACCATAAAATCTTTAAGAAGGATATGATGGAGCAGAATGATCTCCATTAACCTGAGATTTGGCACTCTTTGCCCTGAATTTCACCACTATGGTAACGTCTATCACCCGACGACTTTAGGTAAGGAGCATTAGCCGTAGAGTAAAAGCTAGAATTGGCCATCTTTTTTTAGGCCACTAACCGCCATCCCTGCAACTCTGCAGGTTGCCACCACCCTACTCAGAGAATCTAAGCATATTGCCAACCTCTCTACTAAATCATCTTGCTTCTTTCTCTGTTCCATTATGTGTTGCATGTACGCAACCAACCTAAAGATATATATGTCTTTGATCAACAAAAAATCTTTATTTTCCAAAGGAAAACTTTCTCATCCTCACCCTCATACAAAAAATAGACACTGGAGTATATCGCAATAATTTATGAAACTTCAAGGCATAATACTTGACTGACATCCTACCTTGCTTGAGATTAACAAACTCTTACGCTTTCTCTTTCCTCAACACCTGGGGAAAAAGTAGTTAAAAAGCATTAGAAAAATCCTACCACAAAGATGACTCAACATCGTCATCCCTTGTACGTTCCCATTCCTCATGCCATTGGTACGCTATATCCTTTAGATGATAGGCAGTAAACTCCATGCCTTCTATATTTATGGCATGCATAACTCGAAAAATCATATCTATCTCAACTTGAAAACCTTTTGGATCCTCCTCAACTGTAACACCCATAAAGTTTGAAGGGTTCAACCTTATAAACTGGCCAATCCTTGTGGCCTCAAAAGATGGAATAGCAAAAACACCATTCTCATATTAAGAAGCTACCAACTGTGTCAATGTATGGAGAGACTGACAAAACTCAGCATTTGTCTCTTCATCCTGAGGAGTTTCATATCCAACCGAACAACCATCTAGTGTCAACCCCAATACTAATACTAATGGAAGGTAGACACTAACACCATCGCCGCCCATGCCCAAAGTAGTCACACAAAGCCTCTAATAAAAAATAAAGAACACTCAATTGAGACATACCCTCGAGCATAGACAAAACAAAAGTCCAAGAAATAAATAAAAGTATGAAAAGATATACATAGAATTAAATAGAGTCTTTCATACTATGGAAGCTTACCACTTTAGTATGATAAAAATACTTTTCTGGAATCCAATTATTGAGAAAGAGGAGTAGTATGGATGGTTTGTGAATCACATGGGGATACAAAGCCAAAAGATGGTTAGTAGGTGAAGCTAACATGTACTAAGGTATAAGGATAAAATAATGTCATTATTCAAAACCACAGTAAATAATCATGTGCAACCACAAACATACATATACACCTTGTCGAGAATAGGAACAAGGTTTAGCAAGAATTTATAACTTTAACCTAAGCTATGTAGCTTAACCTTACTAAAACCACGTACAGGATATCTGGGTCTAGTACTATACCTTGAACGGTCCTTAGTTTATATAGTCCCATAAACTGGAGAAATTATAGGGGCCAAGGATTCCCATATACCCGTCACCCTCTATGATACATATATACAAGTATAAAATTAGGGAATTCTCATGTACCCCACAAGTATATAGTCACCATGACAAAAACTCATGTTCGTAAACATAAAGTTCCAGTGACCGTCCATTGGACTCACACATTTATAGTTAGCTATTATGACCCGGCTTTATTGTCCGATTGAAATCATTTGCACATAACCAAACTACCAATTCTAGAATTTAATTACTAAGGCATGAAGAAGCGGTATCATCATACCAACTATAGCTTGCAAGCAATGTCACTAACCACACATAAGGGAATCCCATGTACCCCACATAATTTGAAATTAAACAAAAGCCATGGAAATCAAGAACCTTACAATCCATTTAAAACCATTTAAACCAATTTGGATTTCATTACCATATTATTCAATGCATGGTTTTCAATAAAAGTCAAACTATGTGAAAAACCATTCTAATAGACAATTTATTAAATATATTGAGGGAATATCGTTTCCAAATCATAAATCAAGAACAAATTAACCATTCCTATGCAACCATATGTTCAAACAAAAATTATAACATGAAAAAACATAAATAGAACATAAGAAAACATCATCCAACTATTAGTAACCAAAACATCCAACATATGTTATAAAACCTAAAACAATATCCTAATTATTCCTTGAAAACCATTAATTAAAACATGCTTTTAATTTGAAATAACAATGAGGGAGGAGTTACATGTCTTATATAACAAGGAAGACAGAGAGAAACCACCCTTTAGAATCTTAATGGATCGTCTTGAAGAGGACCCTAGCCTTTCTTAAACTAAGAGCCTTGTTAGAGATTTTGAGTGTTTGATTGAGAAATAAAGGGTTAATAAAGTCCCAAAAGTGTTTTAAGTCATTCTATAAAAAGAATTTAAGAGGAAAAAAGTCCAGAATACCCCCAACTTACACTATAAAAATCCCTATAGGTGGGTATGATTTGGACCCCTCACTTGTACCCACATTATATGAGTGGTACGCTCATCACATATGTTGAGTAATATAGTGGACACCACATACTCTTAACCATATGAATCCTTTTTCTCTCTCATATTCATAACATTAGAATACTACCTATAAGTCATATTAAAGACAAAATAAAAGGGGTTTGACAATGGACAACTTATGACTCCAATATATCACTGATACCCAATCCTCATGGATCATAGTGAGCCACTCATACTTAAAGACAAGTGAAGTCACTAAGCTCTAGATAAACTAAAAGATCAACCCAATGAACCATCACCAACAATATGATATAAACCACAGAATCATAACCATAATAGAGACTTGGTCACCAAATACTGGACATCCTACAAGTTGGGTCACCTGACTTATGCCTTCAACATATAAATAGTATGTTTTGTCGTATGATTAACATAAATTAAAAAACTCTATAAATTTTCAAAGGCCAAAACCCAGGGTGTTTCACCTATGCTTCTAGCTAGTTGAAAGTTCATGAGAAGAATTACTCGACTCATGACTTGGTGTTGTTGGTTGTTATGTTCACATTGAAGATCTATACTTATCATTTTTAGGGACTCTATGTATTTATCTTTTCTAATCATAAGACCCTACAATATGTGTTCACCTAGATGGAGTTGAATCTTATGCAAAGAAAGTGGCTTGAGTTGCTGAAAGATTATGACATGAGTCTCCGCTATCACCCATGTAATGATAATGTTGTTATTGATGGTTTTCGCAGGTTATCTCGAGAAGTATAAATTAGGTGGGTGATAATAAGAGTAGTTCACCAGTTAGCTAACCTTGGAGTTCATCTCTTAGAATCTGAGGATGATATTATGTTTATGTAAGAGATAGTGAGGTCATCTCTTATTGCTGAGATAAAGGAGAAGCAGGTTCTCGATGCTATCTTAATAAAGATTAAAGGAGATATGGGTCTTCAAAAGGTTGTAGCTTATGATATTTATTTTGATGGTATCTTAGAGTACCAAGGAAAATTATATGTTCACGATGTATATGGGCTAAGAGAAAGGATCTTAGCTGAGGTGCATGAGTCATTTTATGGCATTCCTCCTAGTTCGATGAAGATGTATCATGATCGTAAGAAGATCTATTGGTTGAACAATATGAAGTAAGATATCTAGTTTTTAGGCTAAATATATGGTGTTACAACAAGTGAAGGTTTAGCACTTGAAGCACGGCAGGTTTATTCAAGAGATTGGACTATAGGTGTGAAAATGGGAGATAATTAATACGAAATTTATTACCGGTCTTTGTTAGTCTTGGAATAAATCCTACTCTAATTGGGTCATTTTGGATATTATTACTAATTTTTCTCACCTCTTACCAATAAGGACAAATTATCCATCAGAGAATTATGCGAAGCTGTTCCTCAAAGGGATTATTAAGTCGCATGGTGTACGTATTTCTGTCATGTCAGATTCTAATATTCAGTTCTCATCACACTTTTGGTATCTATTCTAGTGTTTTTTGGAATCTAAGGCAAGCCATAATACTGGTTTCCACCCATAGTTTGATTTTGAAAGAGAAAAGGATTGTTCAAACATTGGAAAACATGCTTAAGGCTTGTGTGATTGACTATGTTGGTAGTTGGGTTGCTCATTTTCCTTTTTGTAATTCCCTAAAATCTAGTTCTTGGGAAGTCACATGGTGATCCAAACTACAAGTAATTCGGAGCTAACCGTAACTGCCTTTTCTAAATCTGAACCTCAAAATAAGGGAAACTATAAATGAAAAATCATAATATATGTGGAAAGTTGTTTACATCATCTGAGTATATCTGAATCATACTAATCTCAAAAGTCTAATAAATCAAATGTTGAAAATCTATGTACTAAAATAGAAATCTGAATACTAAATCTGGTAGCATGACAATCCTCTACTATCTGAATCGAGAGAGCCACAGGGACTTGCCCCAACAGACTCAGTTGTCTGTAAAGAATGATGGAACATATACTAATAAAATAAATGTGTAAACATCTAAGTCCCCGAACTATGAGGGCTCACCAACTAGAAGAATATAGAAGAGATGATAAAAGATCACTCACGCTGCTGAGACTGAGTACCTGAACGTACATTATTAGAAAATATAGCACATACACATATTTATGGATTAGTACTTTGAGGATGTACTGAGTATATGGTGGTGTAACGCATAAGTAAACATCATCATAATTAGAAAGTAAATGTATATGGATGTATATGACTTACATAATCTTCAATATCTAAAATATCAAAATACAAAATCAAGTATAAAAAATCATACTTGTAAATCTAGTGAACTATAACACTTAGTCTTATAAAAGTTTTTCAATCATTCTTTTCTTTTGAAACTTAAAACCTTTGAGATCTTTGAAAATACTTGAACTTTGGGACTAAGGGACTTTGGGACTAAGGGAGTTTCTTCTAACCGACATAAACCATGTGAGCTGACATGGAGTCCAACATCTTGCCCATGTTGGGGAGAGTTGTTCTACCCTTGCCATCATAATAGAACCTTAACTTTAGTGATCACTATCTTAGCCCACTATGGGAAAATCATCAACCTACGGTGGCATGTAGTTTTGGCGCATGAGACCTTGTAATCATACTCTACTCGGTGCTAAATACTACTCCTATACTTATAGCTCATAAATTTTAGGAAAACTTCCTTAAAATAGCACATGGGTTTATAATGAAAACAAATTATACTTCTCTTTGATTTAAATCATAAACTATATGAATAATGTGGATTCATATATTAGCTTGGATCAAAAGATCAACTTTATTAATCAAAATCTTAAAATAGCTAATAATGCGATGCTTAAAACATAGTCATACTTTAAATGTCAACATACAAAATAGGGCTTAATGATCCATGCTTGAATTTCATGTCAAACACCACAAGGTTCATCCTTTATAAAACAAATATTTTTATTTCAACTTAAAATCCGAAAAATATGATCATAAACATTATTTTTTTTTAAAGTAGACATGTAATTCAATATCCAAATCATTTAAATTCTCAAAATCATGCAATTAGTAACATTGGGTGTAAACGCTAACTTAAACTTCATTGGAAATCATACAAACTCAGCAATTTGTAATTTAAAGTAAGTTTTTGCGCAAAAGACTGAAAGATTAATCCTTGTTCAAAACCCCACATACCTTAATTGATGATCTTTGATGAAAGGCTCGAATCTTGGATTCCTATGGAAACTTTGGAGATGAATTCTTAGTATTCCTGTATTGGGAATCCTCAATCTTAACTTATCTTGCAAAGTTAATGGACGAATTCTTGAGTTTCTTGGAGAGGAAGTATGAATCTTAGGGTTTTGTTTAAGGGAGAATGATGAATGGAGCATAAATTGCACTCAAATATGATAAATCTTTTATTTTTGGATGGATTGGTGGTTGGGTAATTTACAAAAATTCCCTTTTAAACTTTTGAAATGAAAATAAAAAACGTACATTTTACCGATCTAGGTGGCCACCATATTATGCCACTATCGTGGTGGCTCACTTGAAAATGAACACTAAAAATTGGGTAGACTTCGCGACGCAGAGTCATCAAAGTGCCCCTTTGGAATGCCATTTTGGCATGTGGCACGATGCGCCATTATCGTTGGACCTATGGAAATAGACAACTAGAAAATTAGTTCTCTCCACTATTCACCAATATCGTAGAGGGCCACGGGAAAATAATAATTGGGATTTGACACTGCTCTGCAACGTGCTAAGGGTCTTAGTGATAGTGTTTTGCTACTGGAACTTTAAATAGCCATAACTTCTTACCCAGTTATCGAATTGAGGCGAATCTTATATTGTTGGAAAGATAATTCAATTTCCTACATCATGGAAAGCCAAATCTAAGGAATTTAATATAAAATAAACATAACTCATTCTACAAACTACTCCTTCTCTTTTTTGGGATGAGTTTAAGCTAGTGAAAATTGTGGGGTATTACAATATCTCCCCATTAGGAACATTCATTCTCAAATGTGGCTAGTTAAGCTAAAATTTCTGAAGAATCTGAGAGCATAAGATAGCATGCATAATTAAGGTGAACTGAGCAACTGAATCTAAATCATTCTACGCTTCTGAGTAATTCCGTGAGTGCATGAACATACCTGAGGACAACTATATAGCTAAATCTATGATTAGAAAAGAACTGTATTAAGGAAGAGCAGTAACTTTGGCTAGTTCTGAGTTTCCATAGAAGAGGTGAGGGTACCTGGCTCATATGTCTGCTTCTGTTTCCCAAGTGGCTCCCTCAATAGATTGATTCCGCCAAAAAACTTTAAATAAGGGAACTTCTTTGTTCCTAAGTCTACAAATTTAATGATCTAAAATCTCAACTGGAATCGCTTCATAAGAAAGACTATTCTGAATATCTGAGCTTTATAAAGAAACTAGAACGGTGGATTCACTGATGCTCTTCTTAAGTACAGAGACGTGGAATACAAGATAAACGGTTGACAAGTCTGGCAGAAACTCAAGGTCATAAGCTACTTTCCTAATAAGACTCAAAATTCTATAAGGGACAAGATACCGCGGACTAAGCTTCCCCTTCTTGCCAAATCTCTTCATCCCTTTCATGGGTTAAATCTTCAAATACACTAGATCACAAACCTGAAACTCGAGGCCCCTTCTTCTCACAACTGCATAGGCACATCTCTGTACTATTCCCAATCTCTCTCCGATCAACTTATATTTTTCAATAGCTTTAAACACTCCATCAGGCCCAAGTAAATTGACCTCACCCACTTCAAACCAACCTGTGGGTGATCTATATCTCCTCCATAAAGAGCGTCAAATGGGGCCATTCGAATGTTAACATGATAGTTGTTATTATAAGCAAACTCAATCAATGAAAATTCTTATGCCAAAATCCTTTGAAATCAAGATCACACTCCCTTAACATATCTTCTAGAGTTTGGATGGTCCTCTTTGTTTGACCATCTTTATGAGGGTGAAAGGCAAAACTAAGATGTAATTAGGTATCTAGAACCTTCTAAAAGGCTTTCCAGGATTGGTAAGTGAACTAAGTACCCCTATCTGAAATGATAGACAAGGCAACTCCATGCAATTTGACTAACTCTCAAATATACAACTTATCATAATCCTCAGCTATATAAGATATGTGAACTGGGAAGAAATATGCTGACTTAGTCAATCTATCCAAAATAACCCATATCGAATCATGATGATGACATGAATAGGGTAAACTGGTCATGAAATCCATGTTCACCTCCTCCCATTTCCAAGTGGGGATACCAAACTCTTATAACGTACCACCAGGTCTTTAGTGCTCTACCTTAACCTATTGACAAGTTCACACTTAGCTATGAAGTTCGTTATATCTCTCTTAATACCATTCCACCAATAGATCTCCCGTAAGTTATGGTATATCTTGGTAGCACCTTGATGAATAGAATGTCGCGCACCATGCGCTTCCACCATAATGTGCTTCGTGAAATCATCAACAAATAGCACACATAATCTACCTTCGTGTCTCAACACACAATCTCCCCCTTGAGACAAACCTCTACCTTTTGGTATTTAAGACCTTAACAGACTCTTTTAGTTTCACCAAACTAGAATCCATATATTCCTTCTACTTCACTTTCGAAACTATAGAAGATTTGGAATTATTTTGAACCCAAACATTACATTCAGCCAAGAAACCAAATACCCAATCTAGCTAAATGATGAACTTATAATGTTAACTTTTTCTTATCATTCTCCATATGAGCAAAACTGCCCATAGACTATCTACTAAGGGCGTCTACCACTACATTGGCCTTGCCCAGATGGTACAACACACTCATATCATAGTCTTTTAGTAACTCTAACTACCTTCTCTGATAGAGATTCAACTCCCTCTAAGTAAACACACACTGCAAGCTTTTATGGTTTGTGAATACATCAACATGAACACCATAGAGATAGTGTCTCTAGATCTTCAAAGAAAATACCGCAACAGCTAATTCCAGATCATAGGTTAGGTAATTCTTTTCATGAGGTTTTAATTTTCTAGAGGCATAGACTATGACCTTACCTCTATGCATTAACACACAACCCAAATCAACTCTAGAGATATCATAATATACCATAAAACTATTTGTACCATCAGGTAATGCTAAGACAATAGCTGAAGTGAGTAGAGTCTTCAATTCCTTAAAACTCTTCTAGCAGGAATATGACCATTAGAACTTAATCTTGTTTTGGGTAAACCTAACAATACGAGATGTGGTAGAAGAGAAACCTTCAACAAAATAGCAATAATAACTAGCTAGACCCAAGAAACTCCTAATGTCTAATGGAGAGATAGGTCTAGGCCAATTTCCTATGGCTTCTGTCTTTTGGGGATCGACTCTAATACCGTTGGCGGAGATAATATGAAAAGTAAAGGCTACTAATATTAGCCAAAATTCACACTTACTGAATTTGGCGAGCAATTGATGATCCCTAAGAGTTTGCTAGACAACTTTAAGATGGTCTACATGGTAATCCTCACAACGCGAGTACACAAGGATGTCATCTATGAATGCTATGAAAAACATCTCTAGATACAATTCGAACAATTGATTCATGAGGTCCCTGAAAGTTTTAGGGCATTGGTTAGGCTAACATACATGAATAGAAACTCGAAATAACCATAACGGGTTCTAAAAGCTGTCTTTCGAATGTCACGTTCCCTTATTTTAAGCTGATGATATCTGTATCTAAGGTCTATCATTGAGAAATGACTTTCACCTTGCAATTGATCAAATAGGTTATCAATTCTATTAAGAGGATATTTGAGTTTGACTGTAACTTTATTCAACTGATGATAGTCGATGCACATACAAAAAGAACCATCTTTATTTCACAAGAATAGGATGCGACCGCACCATGGAGTAACACTACGCCTTATGAAGCCTTTATCTAGAAGATCTTTAAGTTACTCATCCAACTCCTTAAGCTCTGTGGGAGCCATACAATAAAGAAGTTTAGAAATAGGTTGAGTATCTGGGAAAAGGTCAATACCGAATTCTACATCCCTATCAGGAGGTACCCTTTGGAGATCTTCTGGAAAAACATCCCAATACTCATTGACCACTTGGACGGATTGAATTATTGGAGTTTTAGGTTTAGTTTCTTTGACTCAAACTAGATGATAAATGCAACCTTTGGATATCAACTTCCTGGCCTTAAGATAGTATATGAAATGACTCTTGGGAGACACTAAATTACCTGCCAACTCAAAGAATAGCTCATCTGGAAAGTGAAACTTCACCACTCGAGTGTGACAATATATAAAAATATAATAGGAATAAAGCCAATCCATACCCAGAATAATGTCAAAATCACCAATGTCTAACTCTATCAAGTCTGCTAACATGACTTGAAGAAAGACAATCATAGGACACTTTTTATAATCTATCTAGCAAAAGCTGACACACCTACGGGAGTAGACACCAAGAAGGGGTCAGGGATCCTTTCAGAACTTATCTCAAGATTTGCATACACTAATGGGGTCACATAAGAGAAATTCAACCATGGGTATAACAACACATAAACATCAGAACTAAAGGCACGAAGAATACCGTCACAATATTAGGTGAATCCTAGTTCTCCTAAAGGCATGGTAAAGGATAAAACCGATTCTGGCATTGATCACCACTGGTACTAGAAGATGCGCCGTGAGGAGGAGATGGATGACCTATAGGAGCTGGTGCATTATTAGCCTGAGTCTAAGGACGAACATCTCTATTTCCCTTCTTAGCATATGGGTACTCTGTATTTCTATGAAATAAATTGCAACAACCAAAACAACCATTTTGCCCAGCCAAGCACTCACCAGGATGAGTTCTACAACATTTAGCACATGGAGGATAATTGCGCTTGCCACTCATACTATTCCGAGATCTAGACATGGAAGACTTATTGCCTATTTTTGGGTGCAAGATCATTGTCTGAAGAAGATGGAGGCGTAGATGAATATTTTTGAAATTATGAACTATTTCCTCCACTGGACCTATTCTGACAATGATCAAATTGCCCTATTCTAGCCCTCTTATTTACTCTCTCTTTTCTTTATATTTTCTGCCTCAATATATTGAGCATGCATCATCAATCTAAGGAGATCCATGTCCCTACTAAGCATCATAGTCCTACACTTCTTAACTACCATTTGAGATACACCTGTTACAAACATACTTATGGTTGACTTATATTCAGCTATCTGATCAGGGGCATACATATACAACTGGTTGAACTTGAGTCAATACTCCTTGAGGGTCATTGAGCCGTGCCTCAGGTTCATAAACTCTTCTATATTAGCTTCCGTCATCTTAAGTGGGAAGAATTTGTCTAAGAACGCATTATGAAATATCTACCAAGTTATGGGTTCCGCATTATCCCCTCTACTTTTTTTCTACATCACCACCCAATCATACACAACATTCTACAGCCTATAGAATATTAACTCTACACTCTCTTCTTCTGAAATATGCATAATTTAGGTGATATTCTTCACCTCATCTAGATACAACTGTGGGTCCTTAACTGTTTTTGACACATAGAATTCTGGCAGAATTATATTCATAAACTTTTAGATTCTGGCTGCGACCACAGTCCCATCCTATAGAGTTTTCACTATAGCTAGATTATTTCCCTAAACATTAGTTTTCATAGCTTGGGATAGCACCTGAAAGATAGCCTAAAATTCTATATGCGACATATTCTTATTCAAAGGATCTGTGAGATGAGGTGTCTACTTATCTTTTCTGTGGGCGTTCGCTCAATGAGGAGGCATTTTCTATCACATCAAAGCATAATTTAAAAGTAGATAGAGACAATGAATAGACGATAGATCATAAAAAAAGAGATGATTTCTTAAAATGCTCCATAGCCTCTTGCGCATGGATGTGATGCTCTTTACACCAATGATCAAGACTCTATGTAACACGGCTAGTCTGACTCCCTAGGACTCTCTAAACCTTAGAAACTTAGACAAAGTTTATAATACCCCAAAATCTAGTTCTCGGGATGCCATACGGTGCTCTGAACTACAAGTAGTCCTGATCTAACCCTGGCTTTCTTTTCCAAATCTTAACCTCAAAATAGGGGAAAATATAAGTGAAAAATCATAATATATGTAGAAAAATGTATGAATCATCTTCCCATTTCTAAATCATACTAATCTTAAAAGTCTAATAAAGCAAATACTAAAACTTTATGTACTAAATAGAAATCTAAATACTAAATCTAGTCATCTGACAAGTCTCTACTATCTTAATGCAGATTGGGACATGCCCCAACTAACTCAACTGTCTGTAAAAAATGATAGAACATATAATATTAAACTGAACGTGTGAACATCTAGGTCCCTGAACTAGGAAGACTCAGAAACTGCACGTTTGTAGAAGAGATGCTCAAAGATCACTCACGCTGCTGATACTATACACCTAAACCAAAATTCCGAGATAATGTAGGACACTAAAATATATATGGATTAGTACTTTCAGGATGTACTAAGTATATGGGGGTGTAATGCATAAGTAAACATCAGCATAATTAGAAAGTAAATGCATATAGATGTATAGGCATATATGACTCACATAAGCTTGAATATACAAAATATTGAATTAAAAAATCGTGTATAACAAATCATACTTGTAAATCTAGTGCGCTATAATACTTAGTCTTATAAAAGGTTTTCTTTCATTCTTTTCTTTTGAAACTTAAAAGCTTTGGGACCTTTGGAAATATTTGAACATTAGGACTTAGGAACTTTGGGATAAGGGAGTTTCTTCTAACTGACATAAAGCATGTGAGTTGACATGGAGTCCAATGTCTTGCCCAAATTGGGGAAAGTTGTTCAACCCTTGCCATCGGAATAAAACCTTAACTTTAGTGATCACTATCTTAGCCACTATGGGAAAATCAATAACCTATGGTGGAATATAGTTCCTGAGCATGAGACCTTTAAATCATACCCAACTCAGTGCTAAATTCTACTCCCATACTTGTTGCTCAGAACATTTAGGAAATCTACCGTAAAATAGTAAAAGGGTTTATAATGAAAACCAATTATACTTCTCTTTTCTCTAAATCATATACTGTATGAATAATATGGATTCCCATCTTAGCTGGGATCAAAATATCAAATTTCTTTATCAAAATTTTAAAATAGCTAATCATGGGATTCTTAAAACATAGTCATGCTTGAAATGCCAACATACAAACTAGGGCTTAGTGACCCATGCATCAATTTTTTGTAAAACACCATAATGTTCATGCTTGATAGTGAAAATATTCATAATTCAACTTAAAATCTAGAAAATATGATCATACACTTTAATTTTTCAAAAGTAGACATGTAATTCAATATCCAAATCACTTAAAATCTCAAAATCATACAATTAGTATCATTGGGTATAAACCCTAACTTAAATTTCATGGGAAATAATACAAAACTCAATAATTTGTAATTTTTTGGGCACAAGGATGAAAGATTTATCCTTGTTTAAAACCCTACATACCTTAATTGATGATTTTTGATGAAAGACATGAATCTTGGATTCCTATGAATGCTTTGGAGATGAATTCTTAGGATTCTTGTATTGCGAATCCTCTATCTTAATTTATCTTGGAGAGTTAATGGAGGAATTATTAAGTTTCTTAGAGAGGAAGTATGAACCTTAGGATTTTGTTTAAAAGAAAATGATGAATGGACCATAAAGTTCTCTCAAATATGATAAATCTTATATTTTTGGACTAATTAGGGGTTGGGTAATTTACCAAAATGCCCTCACTAAACTTTTTAACAGAACTAACAAATATACATTTTCCTGATTTGGGTGTCCACCGCAATGAGCCACTATCGCAGTAGCTCACTATAAATGACAACTGGAAACTGGGCAGACTCCATGATACAGAGTCATCATGGTGCCCCTTTAGAATGCTATTTTGGCACCTGGCGCGATGTGCCATTGTCACGTAGGACCTCTGGATATTGATAACTATGAAATTAGCCCTCTCGCAATGTGCCAATATCATAGAGGGCCACTAGAAAATGACTATTGGGATTGAACACTGCTCCGTGGTGCGCTAAGGGTCTTAATTACGGTTTTTTGCCACTACAACTTTAAATAGCAATAACTTCTTATGCTAATATCGGATTTAAGTGAATCTTATATGATTTTAAAGGCAATTCTAGTATTGGGATTTAGTTAAATTAAATACCACTCATTCTAGAAGCTACTCTATCTCATTTTTAGGATTAGTTTAATCTAGGAAAAATCATGGGGTATTAAACTGTTATAGAGTTCACGTATAATAATAGCTACAATTCTAGTAATAGGAGGTCTCCGTTTAAGGTATTGTATGGTAGGAGGTGTAGATATCCAATTGGGTGGTTTGAGGTAGGTGTGGCAAAGAAGTTTGGCTGGAATTTGGTTCACCAAGCCATTGAGAAGGTGAAGGTGATTTAGGATAGATTTAAAACTGCCCAAAGTCACCAAAAGTTCTATACAGATGTGAGGCATAGGGTGTTAGAGTTTGAGGTTCGCGATTTGGTATTCTATAAAGTTTCTCACATGAAAGGAATTATGTGGTTTGGGAAGAAGGGAAAGATCAATCCTAGGTATGTTGTCCCATACTTAGTCTTGAAAAAATTTGGTAATATTACATATGAGTTAGAGTTGTGTCCTAGTATAAACTCCATTCACTCGATGTTCTATGTGTCAATATTGAGAAAGTGTGTGGGTGATCCTTTAATAGTTATTCCTTTAGAAGAGGTGGGTATTTAGGATTCTTTATTATATAAGGAAATCCGAATTCATATTTTGGATTGGTAAGTTGGTCCGTTATGGACAAAGGATGTAGCTTCGGTAAAAGTTATATGGAGAAAAAACAAGAATGAATATGCTTATTGGGAAGTTGAATAGGACATAAAGTCCAAGTATCAATTTTCGTTTTTCTTTGTGGATAATTGGGTGTAAGGTATGTGTTATCCTTAACATCTTAGTTTTCTAGCTTTGTTAAAAATAATGAGTAATTTCCTTTTTATCTTTATTTTTTGAGGTTGGTAAAGATATGAGTGGGGAAATATAGAGTTATATCCTTCTAGAAACTACCTTCTCACATCATTCAAGGATGAATGAAAGTAAGGGAGGATTAAAAAAACCTAGAGGTAGTCCCTTGAAAATTCTTGACCTGTGGGCTCACTTCCTTGGTCTCAACTCATGGAGGTGAGTTGTGATATATGGTTATGGGTCGTAGGACCCAGTTCGTACCCAAATATAAAATATCACAGAAGAGTTATTTTCTGAGTTTTAGTGGCTCACTATGAGACGTAAGAATATGTCACGAGTTGTAGTTTAAAATCAAATGGTGTCTAGTGTACAATTCATTTGGGTTTTTTTTCTCATAACTATACCTTATGAGTCTTACATATCATTACAAGTAGGTTGGTAGAGTCGTAAGGTGGGCAATCTATGAGGGTCCTAGTCGCTATCTTGGTCACGACTTGTAAGGTTTGGGTACAAGTCATGGGGTTGACTCATAACCAAAATTGATTTTTTTAGGTTTTATGTTAAGGGCACTCTGGAAATTTTTCACTTAAACCCCTTACACCACAAGAATTAAAGCATTCCTTGGGATATCATTATGACAAGATTCCCAACAAAACACACCCAAATTATCTCTCCAACTCTCTTTTCAAGTTAGGCTAGGGTTTCAAAAGGTTGATCAATTAAGTCTCTGAAGGCTAGATTCTCTCTATACATC
>NC_061116.1:42768673-42770840 GCF_002878395.1 Capsicum annuum
TTAGGAATGTCATTCTTCCCTCATTGTTAGTTTTTTCAAAATCATGTGATTTAAAGTATTGTTCAAAAGGTTATTGTTTTGGTCTTGAAACAAATGTTGGGTGTTTTTAATATTATGTATTGAACAATGTTTCTCAAGGTTTATATATATATATATATATATATATATATATATATATATATATAAGTTTCATCCTTTTAACATGGTTTTTAAATTGTGGGTGCATGGGAATGGAGAATAAACTAGCGAATTGTGATTTTACCAAACTTCTGGATTTAAAGTACTTATAACCTTAACCCCATAATGTGATATTGGTTTTAGTTATGAGAAGTGTGGAGATTTGTAAAATTGAAATATTCTTGAACTATTTTATGATATGAAGAATTAATTGAAATTCAATTGTATGATTTAATAAACAAAGGGAGTCGGTGTTTCCCAATGTGTAATAATGAACAAAGGGAGTTATTCTCCCCAAGTTAATGTAAATAGTTTTTGCATGATGTGTTACCTTGCAAGTGTAATGGGTTTGACGATACCGATAATGTATGCCTAAAAGTGTAGTATAGTTTATTGCATAAGAATGTGTAACAATTATTTTAAATGGGCTCTAACAAGGGTTATGTAGCTGAGTCAAAGTAGATGTCTGAGTGACCAATACTAGAAACCACATTTTTCGACGCAGGTGTCAAAGTTACCATAGAGGTTTGAGTACCTCTTATTATTATTATTTCATCATTAAGGAGGTTCGTCTCCCTCGTAAATCATTATATGATTGGGTGATTAAGTTACTTTGGTATATGTTGGAGGGCTCGATTCCCCCATGTGCATATATATGATATTATTTTTTGGTTCATACAGCTACACACACTAGGAACAACAAGGGGGTAATAGCTGGGGCCCATATAGCCTGTGAGTACTATTATATGATGGTTGAGGTACACAATCTAGGCTAAAGTTTTGAAAAACATGTTAAACCTTGTCCCTTATGCCAACATTTGATATATATATATATGTATATATATTTAATAATTGGTTTTGGCATTTGAGTGATTTTAATATGTTTATCATATCATTATGTTATCCTTATCCCCGAGTAACCTGAAAGTGTTCACCCCACAAACCATCTTCGGACGCTATATCCCCTTGCAATGCAGCATTTGGTCATACATCAACATAAGGGGAAATATTATGAATGCATATATTTTGTGGTTGGATACACATGGAGGAACTAAGAAAAATTAAAGGATTACTTAGTCACAGTTGCATCAATCTTTTAATCAATACACGAATTGGACAGAAGACAAGGCATCAATGGTCTCAAACTAGGGTTCTTTATTCTTTAAATTTACTTTCTTTTTGTTTTACTTTATGAACTCTTTTGTCAAGATTATTTTTAAAAATATGAGTTTCTATGCACCCTCATTATAGGTTCGAGGCTACAAACATGATTGTGTAATTATGAAATAAATTGGGTTTATATGTTTATAAAGTATGTGATTGTTCTTACATTCCAATGACACTATTCAAAAGCATCATGAACTTTAGGATAAATCTAAGTCCCAAAATATGTTGACCATAGGAGTGGAGAGATGGAATAAAGAATGTAAGGAGTATGGATCATTCCTTTATTCAGTATATAATAATTATTTAAGGATGATTGGTCGTTAGGATATAAATATACCTAAACACCCACTTTGCTAATGAAAGGGGAAGATATTTTAATGCATCCCAATTAAAGACTCACATCCCTACTAAATAATGTTGTTGTAAAATTAATATTGGTAGATTACTTAGAGGATGACCATTCCTTAGTTTTAATATTAACCCCATAAATTAACAATCACGATTAACATCAACACTAGGTAGAAGCCATAGTTATAAATGAATATGAAGTCTTGCCGTAACCCTGAACACTCCACGTATAGTTTAAAAATCATATTTCATACTATTTTCATTTTATGTTATTTAGTTATATTTATAAAACTCAACTCTTGTTTGGTTACAAATCGCACTTATTTAATATTATTAGTAATGCTAGAATTGGATAGGTTACTAATCACCGAATTCTTATGGAATTGGTATTTGGCTCGTAAGAGTTACTTTACTACATAGGTAACCATGTCCACTTGTGTGTGCTCTAGGATGAAATATGTTTTTTGCACCATTG
>NC_061116.1:42773840-42795240 GCF_002878395.1 Capsicum annuum
TATGTTGTACTAGACCATTTAAGGTCTTTTTAAAGATAATTTAAGCCGAAAAATATGTCCTAATAAGAGGGTAAACAAGGATCAAATGCACGACGAGATAGGAGACAAATGGAGCTAAATCTTGCACTTGGGAGCATCCCTTGAACGGAACACCCCAAGGCATCCTAGGAGGTGCACCACGACCCTTAGGGATACCTCTTGCTTCCTTTTCATATCTTTTCAGGGGTACTCAATAACCCCAAATGCAATTTTGAGGCATTGGGGCGCGAGGCAACTCTTGAGTGACCAAAAGTCAATTTTAAGTCTTTTAAGTGAGGGGAAAAGTTGCAAATGCATATATTTCGTGTTAGGATACACATGGACTACATTAAAACCTATAAAATGAGTACTTAGTAAGAATTCCGTTCTATCTTTGTATCAGAACATGAATTGTCCAGGAGAAAGCCATCAAGGGGGTCAAACTAGTATTCTTTGTTCTTCAAATTTACTTTCTCGATAAACTCATTTATGGTGATTTTATGTAAAAATTTGACTGGATAAAATCCCTCATTATTGGGTTTTGTCTATAAAAATTAGTGCGTAATTATGGTTTAAAGTTAGTTTATATATTTACTAAGTATGTGATTACTCTTACATTCTTGTTATACTATTCTAAACCATTATGAACTTAAGGATAAATGTACATTCCTAAACTAATTGTTCATAGGAGTGGACGGACAAAATTAATAATGTAAGAAGTGTGGATCAGCCATTTATCCTAAGATAGTAACTGTTAGAGTATGCTTTGTGGCGAGGATAAATTATACCTGAATGTCCCACTTGGTTAATTAAATGGAAGATAGTTTGATTCATCTGAATTCAAAATTCACATCCCCACTTAACTACATAGTTGTGAGATAAATTTCGGTATATTACGTAGAGGATGGCTATTCCTAAGTTATAATATTAATTATGTAAATCAACAATAATGATAAACACCAACACCGATTAGAAACCATAGTTATGAATTAATATAAAGTAATGCCTCAACCCTGGAACTCTCTATGTATTGTTTACAAAAAAATTTCATACCATCGTTATTCTGTTTTACTTAGTTAAAATAAAAAACTTAACTCTTGTTTTGTTACAAATCGTACTTGTTTATTCTTATTAGGAATGCTAGAATTGGATAGTTTGCTAATCACCAAGTCTATGTGGGATTAATACTCAGCTTGTAAAAGTCACTTTACTACTTGGGTCACCATGTACACATTTTTGTGCTCTAGTATGCAACCCATATCTCGCTTTTTTCTAAGATGTAATGACATATTTTCTCTCCCATGTGAGTTTGGCAATGTCAATATCTTTCTTACTTTTTGATGCCTATGTGAACGATATATGTATGTATGAACAAGGAGGGACAGTGAGAAAGGTAAGGCTCAACTTTTGTGGTGACATAGAAATGGGGTTGGATTTGTGGTAGATTTTTAGACGTTTGGCGGGTCAGAGCTACCATATTTTGAAAGAAAGATTTATTCTTTTATTAAAGTTATTTCTTTCTATTGTTGGTCAAAGAAGTGGAGGAGTAGAATTCTTTAAAACATATATTAAACTGTATATCTTGCAGACTATTTTCAAGTTCTTTAATAAGTCCAACTTGTTGCATGCATGTATGCTTTATTTTCTATTCCATTGTTTCTACATTTCTTACCAACATGCTTTGTCTATTGGGAACATTCTTGACGTAAAATTTGATATTAGTCAACAACTTGTTTTGGCACATGGCATTCTCAGAATGCCAATAGAGTTTTCTTCCATATCTCTCAATGGCCTATTTTCATATACTGATAGGATAACATATGGTGTTTTTTAGTGTGTTTTGCATTATCCTTTATAAAGGATTGGTTTTTTGGGAAAACATTTTGGTGGCTAGAGTTTGTAGAGGATATCATGAAAATTTGATGCTCATATATCTTGCTGGTATAAGAGATTTTAGTTTTTAGTGGAGTGGGTAATGATGATCAATCTTGGGGGTTATTGGAGACAACTAAATTGTATTCCTGCTCCTTTTCCATACTTACTCTTTTGAAGTAGAAATAATCATATTCCACATTATATTCCTGGCATTGATTACAATCACAGTCTATATCCGACGGATAGTTTCCTATCAAAATACATCTACACAAATGAATGTATTTTCTCTCCTAATGGAATTATTGTGTCAAATCAAGTTCACTCATGGAAAAATAAAGTAAATAGGTAATGTTTTCTGGGTTTGGGTTCTCTTCTTCAGGAAAATCATCGATAGGGGTTTACATATAAAAAAGATGGATGTTTTATAAGGTTTTTTAAGTGAATATAAGTTATAGATGGTCTCTCATGCTCCCATAGTTTGAAAACCATGAGTTTGGAAGAATTTTAACAAGTACTTTCTTAGATATATGCCTTGTGATTTTGGTGCACTGTGTCATTTCATTATTGACATCTATTATTTAGGACAAATACTTGTATCTACCTTGATGAGATAAGTCAATAGTATAGTTCTAGTCTTTCCAAGCCATATGGTAGTGGATAGTTGCATATAGGGCATTCAAACTAATGGACCTCCAAGAATTTGGACTTGGATCATTAACACCTTCTTCAAATATAGATAAAGAGGGATATGTTGAAGTGGGAAAATATAGTGAAAATCTATCCCAACATATCCGGTGATTTTTTATGTACCCAAGTTCACATCGTGGTACTTATTATATCTAGTATAGAGAAGGAAAATACGTTCTATGATGGTCTATTTTTTTCATCTGTGATACATTAACATAACTCTGACCGCAATAAAATCGATATGGGACAACTCATGGGTTTACCACTGTCACAAAAAATCCTTATGTATTTTCAATGTGATAAATTATTCTTCCTTAGTTGAAAGAATAGGATGTTGGTCAAGTTTTGATGTAGAAAAGTATTTCATAACTTTCTTTAGATTTTCTTGGACCAAAGAATGGATTTGCATACATAGATTGCATGCCTTTTTAACAAAAGATGAGTATTTATTCAACAAATGTAGAAATGTGCAAGATATTTTATTTTTTGGTGGTGACACATCTACTTCATAGAGGTAGTCTTATTTACATGACTGTGTTGTACTAACAATAGGACATATATGTAATTTTTCTAAAGATCTACAAGGACTAGATGCAGAAGAAGTAGACGGTAAAGACTTAGAAATTGACATATTTGTTTTTGTTTTGGATTATAAAGACTTGATGTATTTGTGCTAAAAATCTAAAGAGAAAGACACAAACAATATTTGTTCTAAATAAAAGAAACAAAACAAAGACATAAATATATATTGAAAAATTTGATACTAATAATGAAAACTAAAGACTCTGGATGGACCTATAACTAGACACTCATACAAAGGTAAAGTAAAGTTGGCTCAAATAATAAGAAAAATATATTGAGTACAATCAGTTACTTCATTACACCAAAGAGAGTGATGTGACTTTGATACCAATATGAGGGAGTGAGAAAGGCATGGCAAGAAACACAAGCACTATTATCTTGCTTTTGAAAATATAATACTTCTAAAGAACATATCAAGACACAAAGGAAATATTATCTTACTTTTGACAATAATAGACTTCTAAATTTCCAGCATCAAGGTGATTCTCTTCGATATATCAAGCATACATAATGAAGACAAAACAATCCTCAATACCACAATAGTTTTCTTAAAACTGGGAATCATATCCTCTACTCTAAAGGATGATTTTTCATGGGAAAAAAGGCTTCTCAACCCTCAACCGACTAGCTTTCCTTTACTAGTATTAAATCACAACAAATCCTTCATATTTTTGTAGAATAATTTGTCCATATATAACATACATGGGCTTTTTGCAGCTCTCCCTAGCCTTTAGCAACCTTAATAGTACTAAAACAAATTTTTACCCCATTTTGGAATTATGTGTTTTTGATAAAGTAAGAAGCAAATCGAAAACTTTGTTGGACTAAGAAAATTTTGTTTCATAATCATATATAGAACTTAGAAATCCATATTTAAATCATAACCAGAAAATGTGCCTATTTTTCCTTAACCCACTACTCGACCTAAGGGACAAAATTACCCATCTTTTTAAAAGATAAGAGCCAGTGAGAGAACTTAGACACTATATATTGTTTAAAAAACAAATTCTTTAAAAGATATTTTAGTTGGAGAATATGATGTCCTCAAACTAAAGACCATTGCTTCATTTTATAGTCAAAGGAAACCTAATATAAATGAAAAGATGAAGATAAACATTATTCAAAGGGATCAATAGTCTCGACTAGGAGTAACATACACAACTAAGTGCACAATGGCTAACACAATTTTTGGCCAAAGTTGGTCAGACAAGCCCACTTCTAATCCTCAATTTCCAAATATAGGCAATCTACTCCCCAAAGTAGGCTAAAGTATGTAGTTCAACTTCTAGATGTCAAGTAGGCCACAACCAAACCTAAGATAGAAATTTTGTCTAGAAACATGGCCATTCAAGTAACTCTACACAAATTTATGGTTGATATACCACTATACTAGTCCAAATGAGATTAATCGTACCAACCATGATACAAATACTTAGGCCACAATCCAAACCTATCATCATATCAGATCCACACAACAAACTAGTCCAACTCTAGAGAAATGACAATAGGATTCTAAAAGGAGCTGAGCATTTACCCTTACGGGTCCAAAAACCTCATCTTGTAGACAATATCAATACTGATAACTAGGTTATTCTACTCATAATCAAACTTATCATTCACATTCACACACAATATTTATCATATATCATTTCCCAAATATGAGTAGGCAGAAGCCTACCTTAAAGCCAAACTACAAAACCTTATATAATTTACTAATTTTCATATTCAGTTCACAATCCTAAAATGCGATAACACTTTAAAAATTATAATATATTCATCAATATGAGAATAACTATACCAATATTGCACTATTGTGCTTTGGTTCTAAACATGATATAGAAACCCTAAGTGGGTCCACCTATAGAAACTGCATTTTCGAGTTCAAACCAATGTCCATACATGAATGAGGAATCATCATGAAATGCGTGAAAACAAAGATAATTTAGGGATAAAATCAATCCTAAGCTATATTAGGGTTTTGGGTCAAGAACTAAGAATTCATCAAAGAAATGATAAATTCTTACCTTAATTCGAAGGATAATCATGATAGAAGATGTTAATAAAACTCCAAAGTATCCCACAAGATTCAATTGTGAGTTATTATACCTATTTAGGATTTTTGGCTCTCAAGAATGAAGAGAAAATAACCAAAATTGCGACTTGGGGTCTAGTTATAGCCTCTTTAGGCATAGAGATATGGCTATCGCCATACATGGACTATAATCACCCAATGGTGATTTCCATGGGGCTCATTTTTATTAACATAGCATGATAATGATCCCCTTTGTTTGATCGGAAAATACAGGATATCAACAAACTTGGAAAATTTTCCAAGTTTCCAATAACTCCTCAGTACTCGATTGAAATTTGATTTTCACAAATAAAATACATAAGAAAAATAAGTTTGATGTTTTGGATTGTGGGCTTGTACTTGTTATTAATTCTGCTATATAAGTATGTATTTATGTAATGCCCTGAATCTGGTATTCGGAATACTACACAGTGCTTATGACACAAAAGGACCACTAGCTAACCCATGATTGATATTTGTACCTATATACTAAATACTATACTATAAATATGTGGAATATAAGCTGTAAGGCCATACGGTTCAAAACTGAACGAACATCTGATAAAACAATGACTGAAATGGGGAATAAAAATACCCAAAAACTGAAATAAACTGCCTGGAAACATATTATAGTCTGGAAGCCTCTAAACTGTCTGAAAATTGTGGTTTTAATGGGACATGTCCCCAACTAAATCTGAACTACTAAAATAATAAAGCAATAAAATAATCATGTTATCCTCGAATGAGGAGGACTCACCGCTAGTCTAGCTTCTAAAAGTCTAATCTAGTAAGTATGCCCGGGAGCTCGTGCTTCTAGACTTATGGTATGAAACACCATAGCATAAATGTGTCAGTACTTTTAATGTACTTGTATAAAAGTGAGGTAGGCTGAATACAAAAGGGTTCATATGCATGGACAATACTGAATGATATGAACATGAGAATACATGCATGAATATGTAACTGTAACTGAGATCGAGAAAATGCTGACTCATGAATTCTGATAACATGGATTTACTGATATCTGAGCACTAATATTGGGATACTGAATGACTGAGTCTATTGAGTACTGAGGAACTGATGTCATATTACAAATAAAGGAAAGACTGTTTCTGACAGTTTTGATTATAAAGAACTGGTCTAATTGACTGTATCTCAGTCCTGAAACTGAATAATGATAACATGAGTTTCATATAATTAATATACTATTAACTGAGTTCATGATAACATGATTACTGAGACTGAAAATTAATAACATGAGTGATTGTATTTGATAGTCCTAATACTGAAGGAACTAGCTGAGTTCGCACTGTACAGAGTTGATTGTATCTAATAATCCTGGATTTCTATAGAACTGAACTGAGTTTTATTATTGAGATTGGATCTGAAACTAAGGTTGTGGAAAGTATTTTTCTAACCGACATGCCCCTAATACACAATTATGGTACAGTTGGGGTCCAATCAGTAATCGCAATTAGAAGGGTGTCAATACAACGCCACTAGCAAGGACAAGATATGGGTGATAACGCTCAAATTACACTCTTGAATGGGTGTAAGTGATTTTTTTCAATATAAAAAATAACTAGGTTGGGGTCAAATCCCACTTATAATAGGGTGTGAACTTCAATTTGTTTATGAAATGCATTACTGGTAGTTTATAGTTTCCGAATGTGGGGGTTTAAATTTCATATAGAGTCAATTGTCACTTTAAATATTTTAGTGTTTTAAACAATATAAATGAGAAATCAAAGATATGTTCACCATGAGTATTGGGAGTTAACAAATACTAGGTAATGCTTGGGATTCTTGGAGTAAGTAGAAACAGTAGAATATCCTTGACTATGATACTTTCTGACTTATCTCTTGACCTCACTAATTTTTTTTTATTTAATTCTCTCAAACTTTGATAACTTATCTATTTCCAATAGGATGTTATCTTAGGTAGATTAATCTAGTTACGATATCAATCATTAAACAAAAGGTTGGTAGTTTTCGAGTCTGTGTTGATAATTCACGACCTGTAGTCTATTTCTCTGTTAGAATGAAATAAAACCTTAGGAATAATCTAATGTTTGCACCCACTAGATTTCAGTTAAAACAACAGAATTTTAAGATTTTCTACTACCCTTTGAATCCGTTAAAGACCTAGCTTCATATCAAACCCTAATCCATGGATCCCATAACTCGGGCTAATGGAATTATCCACTCATGATTTCATGAATGAGATAACAAGTTTAATTCATGATGATTGGATAAACTTATGAATACATGAAAAATAATAACTAGTTCCATCAATTTATTCACAAGGTGGAAAACCAAAAATAGTTGGTAAGAAACAAGAAGAATAATTGATGAAAGGGAGCAATGTACATCCCTCTCTTCTTAGAGTTAATTTCTAATCGATAATGACCAAATGTCTCTTAAAAACCCTAAAAAAGGTCTTTAAAAAGTCAACCCTAATTAAGGAAACAAAATTAAAGTTTCAGTTTTCTCTTTGGATTAGACGACGATACTTTTGACGGCACGTCAGACACCTGACGACGTGTGTGAGATGTCGTGAAATATTCCAATGAATTGTTTTCTTCTTACTCTTTAGACGGTAATCCTGATGGTGTGTCAAAGATCTTGGCGGTGCTTGCAAACTGACATCACGCTTCACTGGAAATCAACATACTCTGCCCTCTGGTTGACGGTGATTTTGACAAGATGTCAAATATTTGACGACAACTTCGAATCATCGTCACAGTTCATCTAATCTTCTCAGGTTCTATCTAATCTTGATGGTGACTTTGAAATCCTGTCCCATGTATGACGATGCTTTAAAATTATCGTCAGATATATTTCATCTTACTTCCACCAGATTTCAACTGTTTTGTTCTTCTTTCCTTTGGTTTCCTCCCCGATCACCTGTATATGTATTAACCTACAAAAATGATTAGCACCTATTATCTCTCTTGTCCGGGCATTGAATTTATTCTCTAGATTTTCCGCCCGTTCAGGCAAAGTCATACAAGGTTCAAGTGCAACTTTTATTCCTTTGTCCATAGCAGTAGAAAACTATTTGGTGAAGGATTGTAGTTTCACGTCACACCAATTATCTTGCCTAGCCACCTTCCTGATATCAATCAGCTGAAATGCCAAACTTGTTGCTGCCGGAGGGACTGAAGTAGTCGGCTCACTTTGAGGCACTAAGACTACCTGAGATGAACAAGCTGGTGATGGTGGTACAGCTCTGGAGATTGTCACCCCCATATCTAGTGGTGACACAGTCTCAGTGACTGGAGGATTCTCTGCACCAACTGCATCTCGATCAAGTCGTAAGCATGACCAAATTTTATTTTTATTGATAGGGTTGTGAGTTTTCTTGGCATGAATCTCATCATCAATACGAGAAATCTCAGGTACATTATCTGTTTTGCATAACCTAGTAATCAGACATGGGAATGGATATGCAGCATCGGGTCTTGCGAGCCGAATCTTGATCTCTTCCGCTATTATTTCTCTGAAATCCAAGGGAGTTCTGTCTATCAAACTTACAACCAATATTGATCAATCATCCCCTAATATATTGTCTCCCTTGGTGGGTATCAGATGAATCTGTACTAAACCCCACCAAAATTATGCCTTTGAATTTAGAGACGCGTTGGTAATCTTTTCTGTCGGATTATTCAGCCACTCAGGTTCCCCATCTTCTATGAGAGTTGCTAGCCATTTATGCTTTTTTTCTCGATGTTTCAACTGGGCATAGAAGTTAGGTTAAGTGGCTCGTGGGACAAAGGCTGGCCCATGAAAAAACCTATTTATGGTGGCATCTGAAATATCCACCCTCACTCCATGTACTGGAACTTCGGTCAGCAGAAGCTCATCTAAAGTTCTATCTCCTTCTTGGAACATATTTTCCACTGTAGCCTTGTAGTTCACGTAGAACTCTCAGACTAATAAAGAATAGTAAACACCACTCCCCTTGTTATCCCACTCCAAACCATACTCCTTGAGTTTTTGCATCACCTCAGGGTATCCGATCAACCCTGTAGTGATGATTTTCTTCTCCTTTAGAATTGGCCTTCTGGTAGTTTATCGATCTGTTCTGAAAAGTCCATCCAAATAGATCATTTCATCCCCAGGGGTTTGCTATCTCACATTGTTCCTAACCTCAGGGTTTTTGCATCTCACCAAAGTTCCCCATACTGGAGAATCCTAATAACCTTGTTACTTTGAAGATAGTCATTCATAATCAGTTTTTTCAGCAGTAGACCTCTCAGAATATTCAATTTTAACTTCTTTTTCAGTGCTTTCAGACCCCTGCTCAGTTGGTTCTGATACTTGTTCCTCCGATGGTTTTTCAGATGAGGTTGTCACCTCATTATCATCAGTATTCTCCATCTCAATAGGATTAGGTGGAGGCAGAGTCTTTGGACTAGTCCTTTTTCTTTTCAATCTGAGTAAAAGCTCCTCGACTTCATAATCAGAGTCCTCATTGACAAGTCGTCGAGGTACATTCTCTTTAGCCACTTTCTTTAGTGTGGTTGGATTCTTTTTCTTGGGTTCCATTATCGGTTCTGTAAAAACATATAAATCCTCAATTAGTGTCCATAATCAAACAAGAGAAGAAGAAGGATTACATTAGGCTAACATCATCACTATTTTTGGTTCGTAGGTTTGACAACCTTTATGCTTTGCCGTCACAGGTGTGAAGGTTCATCAAAATTATTATCAACCTTATAAAGAATCTACAAAATTTCTCAACTTTTGACGACATTTTTGAATGGCCGTCGCATAGGTTCCAGGTCATGAAACTTGCCGTCAGACAACATTACAATTTCTAACTTCTTTTTACTTGATTTTTCTTCTACCGTTATTCTCAATTTTAACTTAGGTCATATTCTTCACTGAGATTTCCATGAAATTATACCGCATACCCCTACAAACCCTAGTTTTTAAAGGGTCTTGAAGTATGTTAATGGGTTCAGCTCACTTTTTTGAAACCAAGGTTTCTTGTAATTCACAATTTATCCAAAGAAAGATAAAGTTGAAGTTTTTGTCAAACCTAGATGTCAACACTTAGCTGATGTACTCTGAGCACCTCGACTTATGCGTGAGAGAAGAATGAGATGATAGAGAAAGAAGAATTCTTGACTTAACTCTCAGGCTTCAACAAGGAAAGTCTTAAAATTTTACCTTAGAATAAATTAAATTTGGAAAAAAGGGAAATAACTCTCTAAGGAAAAAAACCAAAACTGGAAAAGAAATATATAAAGTACGCGGGAATGTGAGCAGCTATTATTGGGCCAGCTTAGCCCAATATTTTTATGCTGGGCTCAACTCATTTGACGGCATTTTTTATGGCACGTTAGAAACTAGATGGCACCTCAAAATTGTCATCAGCCTTAACTGAATAAGGCTTTGACTTGATTATTTTGACGTCATTTCTCACGGCTTGTCATATTGCGATAGCCCATCAAAATTGATGTCTACCTTCTCAAGCAGATTGACACTAGTTCACCTCCATTGTTCAAATCTTAGCTACAAAAATTAAAAACACAAGTCCAATAAAATTAAAATATTTGGTTGCCTCCCAAACAGTGCCTGATTTAACATCGCGGGATAACTTGATTATCTTGACTACTCAGACTTCGTCAAGATACCGTATCGATACCTCATTCCAATTTTCCTTTATTGCATCCTTAATCGAGAGGATATTCATCTCCTCCTACTGCTTCATAGGATGGTGCATTTTGAATCTCGTCTCCCTTTTTTCCATACCTGAACTTTAGCTAATTGAGTTCCATATCAACCAATACTCTTCTCGTGGATAATAGTGGTCTACCCAATATTATGGGTACCTCAAAGTCAACATGACAATCCAATATCAGTAAATCAATAGGTAGAACAAAGTCATCCACGTTTACCGACACATCATGCAATATACCAACTGGTCGTTTCACTGATCTGTCAGCCATCACAAAATACATCATTGTGCGAGTAGGTTCCCCCAATATAAGCTTCTTATAGATATCAAGTGGAATTATATTAATACTTGATCCTAAGACACATAAAGCTTTGGTAAACTTCATGGACCCAACTTTGCACGGTATTGTAAATGCTCCTCGGTCAGGCTTTTTCTGCACAAAGGATTGTGAAGAAATAGCGCTACAGTGGTGGATTTTTTCCACCACCTCATAGCTTACCTTCTTCTTATTTGTTATTAATTCCTTCATAAATTTAGAATAGTTTGGCATTTGCTCAAGTGCCTCCATTAATGGCACATTCACTGTCAGTTGTTTCATTATTGCTATGAAATTACTAAAATTTTCGTTGTCTACTTTCTTCTTCAATCTATGAGAAAAGAAAGGTGGTGGTCTTTACATTTATTTTAATAATACTTCCCCTTTCTTTTTATCTTCTATCTTTGAAATATCTCATTGATAAGACTGTCTCCACTAAGGTAGTATGGTCTTATCTCAGCTATCGAACAATGGACGATTTGATGAACCATCATTCTTGCGATGGACCATTGATCTGATCATTGTATCGAGGTAGTATGACCCTTTTCTGGTCATCGTACGACGGACGACCCAATAGATCATCAGATTTGCGACAGACCGTCGCTCCGACCATCGCAAACCCCGTTCAATATTTTTTTGCTCATTTTTAAAAGGTCTTTTCAGTCTTTTCCACTCATTTGTCAACAAGGTATTTATTCTAAACAAACTTGATAGCCTCATTATCTCTCAAAATATCAAATGTCTAGGCTTTCTCCCTCAAGAGAAAATCTAAAACCCTTTTCCAAGAAATCCAAGAACTCACCATGGGTTCTACAAATTGAGATGAGATTTGAGTTCCCCAATTTTAAAGGTTCCAAGAACCCCTTCTCAAGAGTAAGAAGAAGAGTTTAAAGCAAGTTAGTTCATCCAATTTCATAATCGAAGGTATGTGGGGTTTTGAAAAAGGGTAATCCTTTCACCCTTGTGCCCAAAGACTTATTTAAACTATGATTTTGTACAATTTATGAGATTTTACGTGAAATTGAATTTGAGTTTTTCAACCATTTTTATTGGTTGGAAGATTTTTATGTTTCCTTTAAATTGAGAGTCCAATGGAATGATTTTTTATAAAGTATTTTCTTGAGAAATTTTAGCTGGGTCTATACCCCACGATTTTAATCCTTGAGATATTAATAGTTGAAATATTTTAAACGTTAAAGTATATGAGTATGTTAAGATTTTGAGATAAATTTGCAGAAATTTCAAGATTTCTACATGAGTTATGAATCTATATGCTAGCTATTATGCTTTTGATGAGTTCTAACTTGAGATTGAATTATGGGTTACTAAGCCCTACTTGAGACTTGAGATTTTATGAACTATTGTTCTATAAGCACCCATGATTTGAGTATTCTGAGATTATGGAGAAATGTTTTGACCTAATGGACATTGAGTTTTGAAATCCACTCTACTACATGAGATTACAAATTTGATTATTAGGTTCTTATTGAAGCATGAGATTATTCTGAAGTGAATTTTCATGATATGAGTGAGATAAAGTAAAGAGAGTTGTATTTAGAACCTATTTGGGTAAGTTACCTCGGTTTCTTACCCCAGAACTATGTGCCACCATAGGTTTGACCTAATGCCGATATGATTGTTGGGCCTAAGGCCGAGATATCGGTCCCGAGGCTAAGATAAGTGATCATTGAATTGAGGTTCTACTCCTTGGCAAGAGTATGATGCCTCTCCGCAACGTGAGATCTCTTCCTTAGGAGGACAAAATGTTGAAGTACATGTATCTCGCATGGTTTATGTTGGTTAAGAGAAACACCCTAAACTAAACTATTTTCTATTGAGATAAGATATTTTCCTTTAAAACTAAAATACTTTCCCTTGATATGAGTATTTTTCCCTAAAGCTTGAAATGAGTTATTTTCCTAACGTGAATGAAATGCCTTTAAGTATGTTCCAAAGTTATATGATTTAGAATTCCAAGTATTTGTATTCAAAAGAGTTATGAGTTCTTGAGCATTGACGATGTTTTACTCTTCATGAGACATGCATGAATTGAAAGTATTGCTTAAACTTTCCTTTGGCCTTGAGTAATGAGAATAAGGGAAGATTACCAATTTTAAAAGTAAATAATGATGACTCATGAGATTTGTGGTACATTCTCCATTCTACATGAGTCATGAGCTTTACATTTTATACTTATTTAAGCCATGTGAGTAATTACTTATTGCATGCATGACTTGATTGAAGAGTATTGATGTTGTTTTATATAAATACATGCACCCCCACATACTAAGTATATTCCCAAGTGTTGATCCACATATACATCTATGTGCTACATTGTCTGATAATGTAGGTTCAGGCGCTTAATCCCAGCCTCGTTAGTGACTTTTGAGTACCTCTGCGTACATCCCTACAGTAGTGAGTCCTCGTGGTTTGAGGACCTATCATCTGATATTTCAACATTTGAGAGACTGTTATTACTTTTAATTTATTATGAGTCAGTTAGGGACCTGTCCCAATGGCTTTCTACATTATGGATTAGTAGAGGCTTTGTTAGACAAGTTATCAAATAGTGGTTGTGTTAAGGTTTCCAGTATTATGGTTGTTTGGACTGAGCATTTTCTCTGTATTTCCTTTCATATGATTTAACTATGCTAGTATTTGAATTATTTCATCTTGAAATAAGTGTTATTACTAGAAATAAGCTCAAACGGTTAGCTTGGGGCTACTTGTAGCCTTAAGCACCGTGTGACATCCCTAGAGGCAATTTCGGGTCGTTACAAACTTGGTATCAGAGCCTAAGGTTTTTAAGGAGTCCTAGAGAGTCTGACAAGTAGTGTTGAGTAGATTTTTGATCATCAGTGTATAGTGCACCACATCTATGATAAAGTGGATAAAAGAAGTTTTGGGAAAAGTTGTTTCGTTTTTTGGATTCTATAGTTCCTATAGTTGTCCCGCTCATCTAATAATTTGTGCTCTTCTATTTCATAAAATGCCTCTCTGAAAAGATAATGCCTTAGGAATGATGATAAGCAATCCCTACCTATTGATCCTTTGAATAAGACTGTGTCTCATGCAGAGTTTTAGGAGGCCTTTCAGGCATTAGCCCAAATAGTTATCGTCAATGTTTGGGAAAATAAATAGGCCACAGTTGCAAATCAGTAGGGAGGTGAAGTAGCAGCTTCTAGGATCCGCGATTTCATGTAGATAAATCCACTAGAGTTTTATAGGTCTAAGGCAGATGAGTAACCATAATTCCTTGAGGAGGTGAGAAAAATCATGCAGGTGATGCATGTTTCTGAGGAAGAAAGTGTTGAGTTGGCATCTTACAAGTTAAAGGACATATCTTACGATTAGGTTGTATTGTGGAGGAAAGGTAGAGGGGAAGATTCTACTTTTATGACTTGGCAAGCATTCCAAGATGTATTTTTGGACAAGTTTTTTTGCAAGAGATGAGGGAAGAAAAGATTGAGGATTTTATGAACTTGAGGCAAGGCTCCATGACTGTTAAGAAGTACTGCTTGAAGTCCAATCAGTTGGCCAAGTATGCTTCTGATTTAATTTCTGACACCCAGGCTAGTATGAGCAAGTTCGTGACCTGTGTTTCTAGGTTAGTCTGAAGGAGTGTAGGACTGTAATGCTGCATAGGTATATTGATCTGGCTAGGTTGATGATACAGGCCCAAAAGATAGAGTTAGATAAGATTAGGGAGAGAGATCGAGTGAGGGGTAACAAGAGGGCTAGATCTGAGCAGCATAAATATAGCAAACCTAGGTTCTATAGAGGGAACAAACTTTAGCTTCATAGGCGTTCACCTATGCCAGCGCCTTCATCAGCTAGTGCTCCTGTGCCTAGAAGCAGGCAGAACTAAGGGGACAGATCTTTTATGTCTAGGTCACAAAACAATGCTGGTAATAGGCCCCATCATCCTCTTTGTTCTAAGTGTAGTAGGGATCATCTCGGTGAGTGTTTCATAGATTTGAGGGGTTATTTTGGTTGTGGCAAGAAGGGCCACATACTTTGAGATTGTCCTCATGCTATACAGGGGAACAGAGATGCCAGACCTCAGGTATAGACTACTAGTTACTAGATCTTGTACCCCATCCCACCTTTACTCAGCGAGCTTCATCAAGCACTATTGGCGGCCAGTGCCAGAACAGATTCTATGCCTTACCATCTCATCTGGAGATGGAGGCCTCTCCCAATGTTGTTACCAGTATGCTCCTTGTCCTTTTCCTTGATATCTATGTATTGTTGGACCCCGGGTCAAGACTCTGTTATATGACCCCACTTGTAGCTATGAATTTCAAAATGAGTCTTGGAAAGATTCCTTATCCCTTCTTAGTTTCTACACCCATTGGGGAGTCAGTTGTTGCTAAGCAAGTACTTAGACATTGTCTTATTACTATTCTTCATGGAGTTATACTTGCGTATTTGATAGAGTTAGACATGGTGTATTTTGACCTTATTCTGGGTATGGATTGGCTTAATTCGTGTTATGCATCTATAGACTGTCGTACCCATGTCGTACTCTTTATGGACCTCATGAACCAAGTATTTAGGCAATATCTCAATATGTTTTTCATAGTGTTCTTAGATGACATCTTTATATACTCCCATAATGAGAATGACCATGCGAACCACCTTAGATTTGTCTTGTAAACTTTTAGAGACTACTAGTTATTCACCAAATTTAGTAAGTATGAATTTTGGCTAAGGTCTATAGCCTTTCTGGGTTATGTTGTTTCAATCGAAGGTATTAGAGTTGATCCCCAAAATACCAAAGTTATAAAGAATTAGCCTAGACCTATCTCTCTGTCTGACATTAGAATTTTTGGGTTTAGAGGGATACTACCATTTTTTTTTAAAGGTTTCTCTTCTATTGCGTCTCTCATCACTTGATAAACGAAAAAGAAAGTTAAGTTCCAGTGGTCAAATTCCTGTGAGCAGAGTTTTCAGGAGTTGAAGACTCAACTTACTTCAGGCCCTGTGTTGACTTTGCCTAATGTTACAAATGGTTTTGTGGTATATTGTGATGCCTTTAGAACTGGTTTGGGTTCTGTGTTGATGCAAAGAGTTAAGGTTATATCCTATGCCTCTATACAGTTAAAACTGCATAAGAAGAACTACCTAACCTATAATCTTAAGTTAGCTGCTGTGGTCTTTGCTTTGAAAATCTATAGGCACTATCTTTATGGTGTACATGTAGATGTGTTTACTGATCAAAAGAGCTTTCAATATGTGTTTACTTAGAGGGAGTTGAATCTTAGGCAAAAGAGGTGGTTGGAGTTATTGAAAGACGGTGATATAAGTGTGCTATATCACTCTGGTAAGGCTACTGTAGTGGCAAATGCCCTTAACAGGTTGTCTATGGGTAGTGTTGCCCATGCAGAGGAAGGTAAGAAAGAGTTAGCTCATGATGTACATTATTTGTCTAGATTGGGTGTTACGTTGCTTGATTCAGCTGAGGGAAGTACTTTGGTGTAGAGTACTTCTGAATCATCTTTAGTTTTGGAAGTGATGGAGAAGCAAGATAAGGATCCTAGTTTGGTCAGACTGAAGGTGTCAATTCAGGATCAAAAGGTAGAGGTTTTCTAATAAGAGGGATATGGTGTGTTGATTGTGCCAGGTAGATTGTGTATTCCATCTATTGATGATCTAAGGCAGAGGATTATGGCTGTACCGCATGGTGGGCAGTATTCTATTCATCTCGGCACTGCCAAGAAGTACTGCGACTTGTGGGAAATCTGTTTGTGGAATGGTACGAAGAAAGATATAGCCGAGTTCATACCAAAGTGTGCAACATGCCAACAGGTTAAAGTAGAGCACCAAAGACCTGATGGTGTGATGGAAGAGTTTGGTATACCTTCTTAGAAGTGGGAGATGGTGAATATGGACATCGTGACCGGTTTACCTCTTTCCCGTTTTCATCATGATTCTATTTGGGTTGTTGTCAATAGGTTAAATAAGTCCGTGCATTTTTTGCTCGTGCATACATCTTATACAACTGAGGATTATGTTAGATTGTAAATTCGGGAGCTAGTCAGGCTGCATGGATATGGGCACTCAATTTACATCTCAGTTTTGGAGGGCATTTTAGCAGGGTCTTGGTACCTAAGTTCTTTTCAGTTCTACTTTTCACCAGCAGACAGATGGTTAGGCTGAGAGGACCATTCAGACCCTAAAGGATATGTTACGGGTGTGTGCTTTTTATTTTAAAGATAGTTGGGATGAGCATTTTCTATTAATAGAGTCTTCTTATAACAACAGTTACCATGCTAGCATTGGGATGGCTCTATTTGAGGCCTTGTATGGTAGGAAATATAGGTTACCCATAGGTTGGTTTGAAGTGGGTGAACCTATCGTGATTGGGCCTGATGTAGTGTTTGAGGCTATGTAGAAAGTTAAGTTGATTACAGAGCTGTTGAAGACCGGTCAGAGTCATGAAAATTCATATGCTGGCGTGAGGAGAAGAGATCTTAGGTTTGAGGTGGGTGATTTAGTTTACTTAAAGATTTCACCGATGAAAAGGGTGAAGAAGTTTGGTAAAAAGGGAAAGCTTAGTCCCCGTTATGTTGGTCCGTATAGAGTTTTGAGCTGTGTTGGGAAACTAGCCTATGAGGTTGACTTCCTGTAGAGTTGTCAGTTGTTCATCCTGTTTTTCATGTGTCCATTCTTAAAAAGCATATTGGTGATTCTGTAGTAGTAGATCCCTCAGAGAATGCTGATATTCAGAATGGTCTATTCTTCAATGAGATTTCTATTGAGATCCTAGATTTCCAGATCCGAAAACTAAGGAACAAAGAGGTTCCTTTCGTCAATGTTTTATGGCTGAACCAGGCAGTTGAGGGGGCTACTTGGGAGGCAGAAGAAAACATACGAGTCAAGTACCTGCACCTCTTTTTCATGAGTTCAGATCAATCTGAAGGTATTATTTTCCCTTAATTCAGCCCTTCTAATCTAAACTTCAGCTATATATCTAATCTTGCATGAGTTCTTGCAATTTCTGAGCTATTCAAGTGTTTAAGATGATTTTGAGCTGATTAGCAAATTGCTTCAGCTATGTGTACTGTATTTTTGTTGTGTTCCTAGTCTAACTAGCGACATTTGAGGATAAATGTTTCCAAGGTGGAGATATTTTAAGACCCCACAAAGCTCCCTCGTAGTTCGGGACTTAGTCTGTGTCAAGTGAAGTGTAATTCTGGACCTAAAAGATTGAGAAGTGAATTCCCAAGTGATTAATGTTTAAAACATATAACATTTTCTTAAATTTTACATTTTGTCATGTAGTGAATTGAATTAGCTTTCCAACGATACCAATTTCGTCCAAATCTGGCATTGGGGTGAGAAGCTATAATCGTTTTACCAAGAGCTATTGGAACTGCCTAGGTACAGTGGAAGATTCGACGGACCATCAAGTCTGTGATGGACCGTTGCCATAATTGTCGCGACCAAGGAAGAAACTCCCTATCCTAGCTCAAGTGCAACGGCCAGGATGACAGACCATCAAGGCTTCAATGGACCATCGCTGAGACAGTCTCCACTAAGGCAGTGTGGTCTCATCTTGTCCATCTAGCTACGAACTATCCGATGGACAGTCGGACCTACGAAGGACCATCGATTCGACCATCTCATTAAGGAGTATGTCCCTTTTTAGGTCATCATGTGATGGACGACCTGACGGACAGTTAGACTTGCGATGGACCATCATTCCGACTATCGCAGACCCTATTCAATATTTTTTTGCTCATTTTTAAAAGGGCTTTTTGGTCTTTTCGACTCTTTTATCAACCAGATATATATTCAAAATGAACTTGATAGCCTCATTATCTCCTAATACATCCAAAGGCTTGGGTTTCTTTTACAAGAGCATATCTAAAACTCTTCTCCAACAAATCCAAGAACTCACCATAGGTTCTACAAATTGAGTTGATAGTTGCGTTTCCCAAGTTCAAATATTGCAAGAACCCTCTGTCATGATTAAGAATAAGAGTTTAGAGCAAGCTTGTTCATCCAATTTCATAATCTAAGGTATGTGGAGTTCTGAACTAGGGTAATCCTTTCACCGTTATGCCCAAAGGCTTATTTAAACTAGGATTTTCTGCAATTTATGACAGTTTACATGAAAATAAATAGGGTTTTTCCCCCTTTGTTATTGGTTGCAAGCTTTTGATGTTTCCCTTGAATTAAGAGTCTAATGGCATGATTTTTTCAACATGTTCTCTTGTGATATTGCAGCTGGGTCTATACCCCATGATTTTAATCCTTGAGAAGTTAATAGTTGAAATGTCTGAAACATTAAAGTATATGAGTATATTGAGATTTTTTCCAGATTTCTACATGAGTTATGAATATATATTCTATATATTATGATTTTGATGAGTTCTAACTTGAGATTGAATTATGGGTTATTAAGCCCTTCTTGAGACATGAGATATTATGAACTATTGTGCTATAAGCACACATGATTTGAGTATTCTGATATTATTAAGAAATGTTTTGACCTAACGATCATTGACTTTTGAAATCCAGTCTACTACATGAGATTACATATTTGATTATTGGGTTCTTATTAAACCATGAGGTTATTCTAAACTAGATTTTCATGGGATGAGCGAGATAAACTAAAGGGAGTAGTATTCAACATCGAGTTGGGTAAGTTACCTCAACTTCTTTGAGTAATAAGAATAAGAGAAGATGACTGATTTCAATGTTAAACTATGATGACTCACGAGATTTGTGTTACATTCTCCATTCTACATGATTCATAAACTTTACATTTTATATTTATTCAAGCAATGTGAGTTATTACTTATTGCATCCATGATTTGATTAAAGAGTATTGATCAAGTGTTGATCCATATATACGTCTATGTGCTACATTGTCTTATAATGTAGGTGCAGGTGCTCAGTCCTAGCCTGATCAATGAATTTGGAGTACCTCCATGTACATCCCTATTATGGTGAGTCCTCATTTTTTGAGGACCTATCATTAGCTATTTCAGCATTTGAGAGACTATGGTATTACCGTTAGTTCAATTTGAGTCAGTTGGGGACTTATACCAATGTCTCTCTAGTTGATGGATTAGTTGAGGCTTTGTCAGACTAGTTATTAGATTATGGTTGTGTTGAGGTTTCTAGTATTTTGGTCGTTTGGTCTGAGCATTTTCTTCGTATTTCCTTTCATATGATATGACTATGCTAGTGTTTGAATTTTTTCATCTTGAAATGAGTGGTATTACTAAAAATAGGCTCAAATAGTTAGCTTGGGGCTACTTGTATCCTTAAGCACCGTGTGATGTCCCGGTAGACAATTTTGGGTTGTTACAGAGGTTGGGGATAAAGTATTCCTAAATATATCTGCCATGAAGGTAGTAATGTTGTTTGGTTAAAAAGGAAAGCTCATTCCCCAGTATGTTGGTCCTTATATGGTTTTCTAGAGGGTTAGTAATGTGGCCTATGAATTTGAGTTGCCTTCTAGTTTGAACTCTATTCATCTTGTATTTCTTGTCTCAATGTTGACATAGTATCTGGGTGATCTTACTTCGGTGGTTTCTTAGAAGAATTGGATATCTCAGATTCTCTGTTTTATGATGAGGTCTCAATTAAGATATTAGATCGGTAGGTTCGTTAGTCACAAACCAAGGACATAGCCTCAATTAAGGATCTATGGTAGAACCATAAGGTAGAATAGGCTTCATCGGAAGCAGAAGCAAACATGAAGTCCAAATATCCGCATTTGTTTTCTACTTTGCATATTCGTGCGGAAGTTATGTGTTCTTGAACAAATTTTTATTTTCTAACTGATACGCCCAAATGACAACTCTTGTTAGAAAGTGCAAGCATTCGCTATCAAATATAGAACCCAACTGGGTTGGGTGTCGAATCCCACAGGGAATACTATGATCACTAAGTATTGCGATTATTATTAGACTGTTGATCGAAGGTTCCAAGGAATGGGGGGTTTCAGTTTAGGTGCACAATAATATTATCAGTGTAACGATGAGATGATATGTGTAATAATATTTGATCACAGAGAATGAAAAATTAGGGTTATGTCCACGTTGTAGCTTCTACTTCTCTATTAACTATGAGTAATAAGGATTTTATACATGCATGCACTTATAGAGAGATGTATTCTAATTCTAAATCCAAGTGTTTCTCA